>NC_073693.1:109321093-109459682 GCF_029784155.1 Uranotaenia lowii
TCTTTTCTCTTTTCTCTTTCCTCTTTTCTCTTTTCTCTTTTCTTCTCTTTTCCTCTTTTCTCTTCTTCTCTTTTCTCTTTTCTCTTCTCTCTCTCTCTCTTCTCTCTTCTCTTTTTAATATTCTCTGTTCTCTGTTCTCTATTTTCTCTTCTCTATTCTCTATTCTCTTTTCTCTTTACCCTATTCTCTATTCGCTATTCGCTATTCTCTATTCTCTTTTCTCTATTCTCTATTCTCTATTCTCTATTCTCTATTCTCTATTCTCTATTCTCTATTCTCTATTCTCTATTCTCTAATCTCCATTCTCTGTTCTCTGTTCTCTGTTCTCTGTTCTCTGTTCTCTGTTCTCTGTTCTCTGTTCTCTGTTCTCTATTCTCTGTTCTCTGTTCTCTGTTCTCTGTTCTCTGTTCTCTGTTCTCTGTTCTCTGTTCTCTGTTCTCTGTTCTCTGTTCTCTGTTCTCTGTTCTCTGTTCTCTGTTCTCTGTTCTCTGTTCTCTGTTCTCTATTCTCTGTTCTCTATTCTCTATTCTCTATTCTCTATTCTCTCTTATCTATGTACGTTTCTTTATTTTCAATTCTCTATTCTCTCTTATCTTTTTACTTTTCTTTATTTTCAATTCTCTAGCCTCTATTCTCTATTCTCTATTTCGATCCCTTCGCTCTAATCTCCTTTCTCTATTCTCTTTTCTCCTTTCTCTATTTTCTATTCTAAATTCTTTATTCTCTATTCTCTATTCTACATTCTCTATTATATATTTCACATTCTCCATTCTCGATTCTCTATTCTCTAGTTTCTTTTCTCGATTCTCTATTCTCTAGTTTCTATTCTCTATTCTCTCTTATCTATTTACTTTTTTTTATTTTCTATTCTCTTTTCTCATTTCTCTATTCTCTATTCTCTATTCGCTATTCTCTATTCTCTATTCTCTATTCTCTATTCTCTATTCTCTATTCTCTATTCTCTATTCTCTATTCTCTATTCTCTATTCTCTATTCTCTATTCTTTATACTCTGTTCTCTATTCTCTATTATCTATTCTCTATTATCAATTCTCTATTCTCTATTCTTTATTCTCTATTCTCTATTCTCTATTCTCTATTCTCTATTCTCTATTCTCTATTCTCTATTCTCTATTCTCTATCCTCTATCCTCTATCCTCTATTCTCTTTTCTCTATTCTCTATTTTCTATTCTCTATTCTCTATTCTCTATTCTCTATTCTCTATTCTCTATTCTCTTTTCTCTATTCTCTATTCTCTATTATCTATTCTCTATTCTCTATTCTCTATCCTCTATCCTCTATTCTCTTTTCTCTTTTCCCTATTCTCTATTCTCTATTCTCTTTTCTCTATTCTCTATTCTCTATTCTCTATTCTCTATTCTCTATTCTCTATTCTCAATTCTCCATTCTCTATTCTCTATTCTCTATTCTCTATTCTCTATTCTCTATTCTCTATTCTCTATTCTCTATTCTCTATTCTCTATTCTTTATACTCTGTTCTCTATTCTCTATTATCTATTCTCTATTATCAATTCTCTATTCTCTTTTCTTTATTCTCTATTCTCTATTCTCTATTCTCTATTCTCTATTCTCTATTCTCTATTCTCTATTCTCTATTCTCTATTCTCTATTCTCTATCCTCTATCCTCTATTCTCTTTTCTCTATTCTCTATTCTCTATTCTCTATTTTCTATTCTCTATTCTCTATTCTCTATTCTCTATTCTCTATTCTCTATTCTCTATTCTCTATTCTCTATTCTCTATTCTCTATTCTCTATTCTCTATCCTCTATCCTCTATTCTCTTTTCTCTTTTCCCTATTCTCTATTCTCTTTTCCTCTTTTCTCTATTCTCTATTCTCTATTCTCTATTCTCTATTCTCTATTCTCTATTCTCTATTCTCTATTCTCTATTCTCTATTCTCTATTCTCTATTCTCTATTCTCTATTCTCTATTCTCTATTCTCTATTCTCTATTCTCTATTCTCTATTCTCTATTCTCTATTCTCTATTCTCTATTCTCTATTCTCTATTCTCTATTCTCTATTCTCTATTCTCTAGTCTCTATTCTCTATTCTCTATTCTCTATTCTCCATTCTCCATTCTCTATTCTCTATTTTCTATTCTCTATTTTCTATTCTCTATTTTCTATTCTCTTTTCTCTATTCTCTTTTCTTGAGATCGGAAAATTCGAATCGGATCGGATTGGATCGTATCGGAATGTTGAATCTCAGATGTGGGAACTCCCATTTTGAATTCTTAATCTTCAAGTTTGAATCTTGAATCTTTAACTCAAATCTTGTAACTTGATTCGCAATTAATATAATGCCATCGAAAAGCACCAACTTTTCCAAATAGCACAAATTTTATTGCCCAATTTTTCTTATAAGTATCGTCGATCAGATTTCAGCTATTTGTAAAGAAATCTGAAAACGAAACGATTCATAAATGAACTGCACAACTCCCACTAGTAAAAATTCCTTTTTTGCAATAGATATGATTCCATTTCCTAAAAAAAAAGCGCTGGTTAGGAACGACCTATAGGGAACGATAATCGGATATAATTTGTCATACCTCACACGAGCAAGCAGCAGCGAGGGTTGTTTCAACAAAAACCCTTTGAGGAGAGCAAAATGTTACAATGTTGCAGCAACTGAAACACGTGGGGGCTTCGTCAAACTTACCTGAAAAGGAAGAGAGAAATAAAAAACTAGTTAAAAGCCTGTGTGCTAATAAATGGTGGTCTTGTTGAAGTACCATTTATGGTTAGCTAGCACATTACAAATGTCTCGCGGGAAATTTACTAAGAAGTAACGTTACATATGTTGTATGTACGTCTGATTTGTGTAGGGTGTTCAATCCTTGTAATTTGTTAAAATGTTTCAAATGGTGCTTCGTTTTGAAAGAAAAACTACAAAAAAAATTAAATCTAAAAATTGTTGTAAAAAAAATCTAAATTCAAGGAAAAATGGACTCGTCACAACAATATCAATCCTGTATAGCGCTAAACCCATTTTCTCGCTCGAGGCCAGATTTACTGATACTGATAGGAATTTGAACAAGGTTTTCCATTGATGGGTTCTGCTGGCCATGAAGTTATGCAACGCACGGGATTGGCGTGTGCATACACAGATGAACAAATTCTAGGAAATGTGGCTCCGGTGTTCAGAATTCTACACTGAAAAATCACAGCTCTATTAATTCTAAAAAATCAACAAAAGTGGAAAAATTTCCACCGGTTAAGTTTTATTGGAATGTTTCATAGCCAATTTGGAAGATGCAAATTTAAAAGTATTTGGCTGCTAGTGACAAAACATAAAAAAACAATTTTTTTTTTGTGTTTGATTTATTTTTCAGTGTATCCCCTGAACGGTCAGTTTCGAACAGTTTATGTTATTGTTCGAATCGAACCGGCCGGCATCGGTTATCGGCCACGTTATCATCGTGGGAATGTCAACAAAACTGGCCACGGGCAGTGTTTACCTTTAGGTGCTTAGATATCGCACAGCTGCAGGCCGTAGCATGGAATTTTTACGCTGAAAGCTTCGAAATATTCTAGGAACTATGATTTGCGATTCCGGTAAAATTGCGTCATAATTTGTGCATTAGAGCCTTGCGAATCATTTAAATCTTGAAATGATGAAATTAATCTTGAATCATGAATCTAGAATCTTGAATCTCGAACTTTTAATTTTGAGTCTGGAATAAAGAATCTTGAATCTTGAATCTTGAATCTTGAATCTTGAATCTTGAACCTTGAATCTTGAATTTTGAATCTAGAATCTGGAGTCTTGAGCCTTGAGTCTTGAATCTGCAGTATTGAGTCTAGAGTCTTGAGTTTTGAGTCTTGAATCTTGATCATTGAGCCTTGAGTCTTGAGTCTTGTATCGTGAGTCTTGAGTCTTGAATCTTTAGTCTTGAGTCTTGAGTCTTGATCCTTGAGCCTTGACCCTTGAGCCTTGAGCCTTGAGTCTTGAGTCTTGAGTCTTGAGTCTTGAGTCTTGAGTCTTGAGTCTTGAGTCTTGAGTCTTGAGTCTTGAGTCTTGAGTCTTGTGTCTTGAGTCTTGAGTCTTGAGTCTTTAGTCTTTAGTTTTTAGTTTTGAGTCTTAAGTCTTGAGTCTTGAATCTTGAATCTTGAATCTTGAATCTTGAATCTTGAATCTCGAATCTTGAATCTTGAATCTTGAATCTTGAACCTTGAACCTTGAATCTTGAATCTCGAATCTTGAATCTCGAATCTTGAATCTTGAATCTTGAATCTTGAATCTTGAATCTTGAATCTTGAATCTTGAATCTTGAATCTTGAATCTTGAATCTTGAATCTTGAATCTTGAATTTTGAATCTTAAATCTTGAGTCTTGAATCTTGAATCTTGAATCTGCAATCTTGATTCTCAAATCTTGAATCTTGAGTTTTGAATCTTGAGCCTTGAACCTTGAATCATGAATCTGGAATCTTGAATCTGGATTCTTGAATCTGGAGTCTTGAGCCTTGAGACTTGAGTCTTGAATCTTGAGTCTTGAATCTTGAATCTTGAATCTTGAATCTTGAATCTTGAATCTTGAATCTTGAATCTTGAATCTTGAATCTTGAATCTTGAACTTTGAACTTTGAATCTTGAATCTTGAATCTGCAATCTTGATTCTCAAATCTTGAATCTTGAGTTTTGAATCTTGAGCCTTGAACCTTGAATCATGAATCATGAATCTGGAATCTTGAATCTTGAGACTTGATCCTTGAGTCTTGAGCCTTTTGTCTTTAGTCTTTAGTTTTTAGTCTTGAGTCTTAAGTCTTGAATCTTGAGTCTTGAATCTTTAATCTTGAATCTCGAATCTTGAATCTTGAATCTTGAATCTTGAATCTTGAATCTTGAATCTTGAATCTTGAATCTTGAATCTTGAATCTTGAATCTTGAATCTTGAATCTTGAATCTTGAATCTTGAATCTCGAATCTTGAAACTTGAATCTTGAATCTTGAATCTTGAATCTTGAATCCTGAATCTTGAATCTTGAATCTTGAATCTTGAATCTTGAATCTTGAATCTTGAATCTTGAATCTTGAATCTTGAATCTTGAATCTTGAATCTTGAATCTTGAATCTTGAATCTTGAATCTTGAATCTTGAATCTTGAATCTTGAATCTTGAATCTTGAATCTTGAATCTTGAATCTTAAATCTTGAGTCTTGAATCTTGAATCTTGAGTCTTGAATCTTGAATCTTGAATCTGCAATCTTGATTCTCAAATCTTGAATCTTGAGTTTTGAATCTTGAGCCTTGAACCTTGAATCATGAATCATGAATCTGGAATCTTGAATCTGGATTCTTGAATCTGGAGTCTTGAGCCTTGAGTCTTGAGTCTTGAATCTTGAATCTTGAATCTTGAATCTTGAATCTTGAATCTTAAATCTTGAATCTTGAATCTTGAATCTTGAATCTTGAATCTTGAATCTTGAATCTTGAATCTTGAATCTTGAATCTTGAATCTTGAATCTTGAATCTTGAATCTTGAATCTTGAATCTTGAATCTTGAATCTTGAATCTTGAATCTTGAATCTTGAATCTAGAACCTTGAATTTTGAGTCTTGAATCTTTAACCTTGAATTTCGAGTCTTGAATCTAGAATTTTTATTATTAAATCTTGAACCTTGAATCTTGAATTTTTAATCTTGAGTCTTGACTATTTTATTAATAATTATCGGTTTTATTAGAAAAAATTAGGGCTGTGCCTCACTTTTCCTCCAAGTTTTGCATTTTTGTCCCAAAACAGGTTCCAAAAATCTGTGCGTTTCTAAAAAACGCACAAACAAGCTCCAGCGAAGAAAATGCAAATTCTCTGCTACGCATTTTTTGTTAATTCTCTGCAGCCATTCGATGACTTAAAAAGGGCGCGTGGTGAATATTTTTTTATTCAAATCAACTCACTTAATGGGTATCGTTGCAGAGAACAGCATTGGCTCAACTGTCTGTCTGTCTATCTATGGTCCTCATCCATGGGAAGGGTAAATCACACACCATTCATCCATCCATCTGATGCAATAATGGCGCAAAAGTTGCGGGGGTTGTTCTGGTGTTTGTTTGAAATGCACCCCACCAACCTTAAAAGGTACCTAAATGTGGGTACCTACAGAATGAAATTTGATCCAAAACTCACAGCGAGGGACGCAAAAATTGAGACCAACGAACTCCGGAACCTTTCGGAGTAAAAAGGGTGGGTAGCTGTGCGTTTTGCAACAAACTAAACAGTCGCGCGCGGAACGCCTAAGTTTTTTTTAGAGGTTTCGAAACGTGCCTTCGAGACAAACCATCAGCAGCTTGTTACTGTCAGCCCTATCAATGGGGTTAACCTATAGTTCTTGAATGGGTGTTTCAGTTGTGTAGACGGTTGCTGGAAACATTGGACCAATTTTAGAAAATTTATGCCTTTACTGTTCAGATGACATATGTACATAGGTTTTAGCAGTATTCAGAAAAAAAATTTCTTTAAAAATGTAAGAGTCAATTTTTAAATTTATCTAAAACTATCAAATACTTCGGCTTCTAATAAATTAAAGTGCTTTTTTTTATATAAAAAATTTGAAATTGAATACATTAAGGCATTTTTATATTTTTTCCGAAGTAATTTTTTATATGAAAATGATTTTTGATCGATACCTAGCAGTAGATTTCGACTGTGGGTGGTGGCTTGGTGTTGTTCTTGCTGGCGGATGCTTTAAACATTTCACCACAACAAAATCGTTAATCCATCTGACAGAAACAGGAAAACGTGGGCTCCACCGTAAGATTATGGCAATGCATTCGTAGCCGATTGCTTGTTTAATGGTGGGATTTGAAAGTTAAGTTTCTGCACGCAATTGAAGTGTAGCATTTTTTACATTTTATTTTGAAATTTTTATAGTCTATCGATTCTAAGGAGTGTATTGGAAAAAAGCAACACTTTAATTTGTGAATAACTTTTGAATGAATGAATGGAAATTGATAAAATTTTCAGTTGAGATACCAAGTAATTTAATGTGTACGTGTACGAAATTTGGTTACAATCTTTAAAGTGGTTTTTGAGGTAGCGTCCAATACGGAAGCTCATAGACAATTTTTTTGGGCAAGATCGTTTGACCCTTTGTTGGATTTCTTTTAAATACTTCGTTTTAAAAATTTGCCAAAAATACAACTTTTTATAAATTTCGAATCTTTACAAATTTGTGTATTTTTTTTTATTTCACTAGCTCTTTAAATAAATTTTGCCTCGGAGCAGTTGAAATGACTGTTAAAACTCACAACCCTATACGCAAAAAAAATCCCTTGCTTTTGGTTACAATCTTTGCAATCTACATTCAAAGCAACGAGAACTAGTTGATTTTTGGTGTGCCGAAATGTGACATTTGTTTTAAAATTAGTGATTTTCAAAGTCATGAAGGTTTGTGAAAAAAGTTCTCGGATTGACGGCTGTGTGGCACTCCAACCATTTGACTCTCAATTTTATTGGTTTATTTTGTTGTTCAACAATCATGAAACTTTCTATCAAAATTTGTTGAAATTCCATCAAGATCTGTGAAAGCTATGTTAAATTTAATACATGTCCATCCGAGTATATTAAGTAATTTTTGATGATAACGATCAATTATACTTAATTAGTATGAGTAAAATAGTTATGAATTCGTTTATGTTATGTTTTAAAGAAACTGAATAATTTGAATGATATTTCATCATGGATGGGAAATTCGCCGTTGTAAATTATATAGAGTTAAATAGTTCTTCAATGCAGACAGAGATACCCCCTACTCGATACCAGGCACGCTTATGCGTAATTGTTGTTTTAAGATTTTGAATGATTGCCTGACTACCTCAACACTTAATTCACGCCATCTTAGCCGTCTCCAATATTAGGAAGATAGTCAAATATTGTTAAATATGTTCAAGGCTTTACGCGCACGGAGAAAAAAGACCACAGTTGTTTTAATTATTTCAGCTGGATATACCAGTGGTCGGCAACCTTTTGAGTCGGAAGAGCCAAAAACTTCAAATTTTCAAAATTTCAGAGTTTGAAAGAGCCACATTAAAGATTTATTATTCCTATTTTTTTTTTAATAAAAAAAATCTAAAAATTTATAAATGATCAATGAACGTTAGGTTTACGAAAATAGCTTTAAATCCATTAGAGCATTTTTCTAACTCTTGAATTATTCTTTTTAATCTGTTTTTGATTACGATTAAGTACATGGATTTTCTTCTGGTTCGTCATCTCTTCTAACATGGTTTGATTGTATATCATTTTGAATAGGTTGGCAAATATCGAGTCAAGAAAGTTTAAATCCATATTAAGCTTAATTTTGAACACTTTTACAAAAGCTGAATATTTATAATTTATACGGTCAAGAAAAGCTTTAAAAAAAATAGTAAAGGGAAATGAAGAGAAATAATTTTCTCAAAATTATTGCACTTTTCTAAAATATACTCCAGATTTAGCTAATTCTTTCCAAAGTTCAGAAGGATGAGGTATAATTAAGCTAAAATTTATTCAGTCGAAAAATTTAATCTTCAAAAATTATGCTCCTGACTACTGCACTATGGGGTTTGAGGCGGCAAAAAGTCAAAAACTGAATTTTATCGGATCGCTGTTTTATTTTTACTAGTTAATAACTTAATATTTAACTAAGATATTCCCAGTTTTTCAACTCATTATCTTGAAAACTGAACGCACCACATACAACAGACTTTGAAAAATTGAAAAATTTATATGATGAAGAAAAAAATTTAAATCACATATATTTCTATGGAAAACGTTTTTTTCTTAAATTCAAAGTACACCATATGAAAGCTTATATTAAAAGCTATCATTTGAACCATTCCAAATTTTTCACACTAAATTGATCTATGATAAAAATGAGTAAATAATTATTTTTTTCAAAAGTAAAAAACTTTTAAGCCTTGCCACAAAAAAACCCCGCGTTTCCCCATACTCTTTTCACTATCAAGATCTATTTTAAAGCCCTTAAATACAATGAAAGAGATTCCAGGCACCTTAAAGCACCGTTTTTTGAGTTATAGTCAAATAAAGCTGAAAATATCATGCAAATGGGTAATTTTTACCCATTAATGAGTAAAAATTCAACAAAGTTGATGTTGGTTTGTTAGAAAAATTTTTTTCATTATTGATCAATCATTTCACACATTTAACTCTTGAGTTTCATGAAATTTCTTGATGTTATTTATCATATAATGATCAATTAGTTCAAAACCCGGTTTTCAAAAGAAATAAAAAGTAGGGTCAAAAATAACACCAAGCATCGTACTTTAAAAGTAATTTAAGCAAAATTCTTGTTAGAATTTATTTTAAGTTAGTAAAAATAGTAATTTTCATAAAAAAATTTCAAAAATATCAAAATAGTCCAAAACACCTAATCATAATTTTTGCCGCCTCATTGTATGGAACTGCCCCATAGTGTACTGGTACAATTTTCATATCTTCAGAATTATATGCATCTGGAAAAAAAAATTTATGTCACATGGGATTCTTCAGTGTTGTGGGTCCACCTTATTGACAAATTAAATTTAATACATTGTTTACTATCCATCAAAGCTTGCAGCTGCTGCTTGACCAGTATAAATCATCATGTGATTGTAGCCTTCATAGAAAATTCGTGACATATATTAAGACAGAACATTTTAACCGGCAAACTCAGTTCAAGGAAACTTTTTAAGATTCCAAACATAAATTATGAAAATAAATCAACGTTGAAAAAATCATAAACTCTTAAACAAAAATGAAAAAAAGCCCGCTAATGAAACTTCGTTCAAAATTTGTGTGCTTTTGGTAGATATTGGCTGCACATATCACATTTGAAATTTCAAATGTGTTGTAAGGCTCAAAGGTTTTTAATTTAGTTTTAAAACATACAATTTAATTATTAAAAACGACTTCGGGGTAAAAAAGTCAATTAAGCTATTGACAACAAGAATTTAGCCTGTTATTAAGTTTTCAAATAGATTTTTAGAAGAAAAAAAACTTCACTCATTCTCATTGCTAATTCAACTTTGAGAAGCTGTCCAACTTTAATTTGTAATTCTCAATTCTTTGTTTTGAAATTACGTTTTTTAATTTCATGTACTGTTCACTTTTTTTAATCCGTTATTTATGGAGTAGACGTCCCAGAATTTTTCTGAACGTATCCAGACCGGCAAATCCTGGCATTGGGCTTATTAAATTTCAAACTAAAAACAAACAAGTTGGCCAAAAGTATTTTTTAGTTTTGAAATCAATAAAAAAGTTTATTTTGACTTATCAAACGTTTTTAAGATCATTTAAAATATTGTTTAACGTTTTCGTTATTTTTCATAATTTTCTATTCGAAATTTTCTTACATTGATATGACATGATAGATAATCCAGGTTAGAAAAGTTGTAAAATTCAAAAAAATCTTAATTTTTTTATTTGTTTTTGAAAAATAAATAATATTCGAAAATATTCGAAAACGAACATTAATTTTACTGAGCTTTAATTTAAAATAAACGAAGCCCTAGGTGACTTTTTTGTGGAAAAAATCTATCAATATTTTTAAACTTCAAACTTAAAAATATCAAAAATGCGCGAGTTTTTTCTTTTGCACATGATTATTGAAGTTATCAATTTTCTAATGATATCGAACATTTTGCCGGGACTTGCTGGGAACATAAACAAAAACTCTAATTTGTAAAAAAAATCAACGTTTAAAACAAAAAATAAATAGAAGAAATTTCAAAGCACTGCGTACTGCCTCTATAGTCATCGAATTTTGTCTATTATACTTAAAATTATTAAACACCCCTCCATTGAAGTTTTCCATTTCAAATTTTCATTTTTAGTCACTAAAGAAAGTTTTATTCATTGATATGTCGTAGTCGCGCTGGTTCAACGATTTGTAGAAAAATTCTATCTCTTAAAAATACTAAAGTTTCGACAGCTGCAACAGCTTATAAACAAATCAGATGTCAAAAAACTGACCGGTAAATGGTGCTAAATTTATTCAAGAATTAAATAAACATTGACATAAGAGTAACCAATGAAATTTGAATTTTGAGTTTTGGCCAGGTTTTTGGGTGAAATACTCCTGTGTGCGGCGTTCAAATTTTTTCTCAGAATTTCAAAAAAAAATCACGCGAATTTATTTCGCTAAAACAAGTTGGAAATTTGGAATATCGTAAAATTTGTGTATAATCCTGGAAAACAGGCCTTTTACCTCGATACCCGGGGAACCGGATCGGACCTGGCATCTTCCATTTTTTTTTCTTTGGAAATCTGGGCAATCCCCGGGTAAATCGGGCAATATCTGGAATGCTAATAAGGTATCAATATGCAGATTCATTAAAATTTTTATTTTCAAAAATAAATATGATAGGGTTGGGGTGGTTTTTCCAAATAGTTTTCTGTCAAAATTGTAAATATTTTTCAAAATGGTTTAAAATGGTTCTTATTCTAATCCGGGCATTTGATTTCAAAAGTGATCACCATAAATTCGGGCTATAGCCGGGCAAATTTTTTTCAAAACCCGGAAACTACTAAATCAAAATCAAGAAAAAAATTAAAACAAAAAAGTTTTTCATCAAGGCTTATCGACAGATTTTGAATCGTATTTAAGGCTTCCGAAAAACCTTTTTTGATTATTTTTATAAAACTTGCTCAAAAAATTCGTTTTGGAGGCGTTTGTTGTTTTTTTTTTGTTCGATTTTTCAAATAAATTGAATAAAAACGGGCAAAATCCGGGAATTTATAATAAAATCCAGGCACCCGAGCCGGGTCGGACAGTTCCCAAATTCTGTATTAAATTCTGTATTCTGACAATCTTATCTTAAAATATAAAATTTAATAAAGATTTCGTTGTTTGATAACAAAACATAGGCTGTCTAAGAACTAGGTGCTCATTTGTAAATGATAAACGATTATTTTCTTGTGTTTGTTTTCAAATGATTGAAAAATATACACACGTTTATGAAATGAATTATTCTATTTCAGTTTTGTAAGTTTTATGCAACAGTTATTCTTTGCATTTCCGTTAAAAGATAAATTTAATCTTGACCTCTAAAAAGCTAAAAATTGTAAAATTAGGCATCAAAAAATGCTATTTTGCCATTTCGTCCTTTGCGCTTGTTCCTACAGCGGATGTTATTTTAAAATTTTCTTCTGGACCTATGAAAATACCTTTGCCAGGTCTCAAGACTCAATTATCGCTTTAGCACGAATTCATAAATATTTTATTCCAAAATAAATAAAATATTGGCGCAGTGAACTAAAGAGCCGCATGCGGCTCGCAAGCCGCAGGTTGCCGACCTATGGGATATACCAACCATCAAAGCGTAGTTGTTTTTTTCGCATCCAACTATAAATATAATAGACTCAACTACAAGCTGATGATTGACTTGATGCAGTCAACTATGAATATAATGGATCCAACTGTGATGGTAAAATTGATTCAACTGTAAATATGATAGATTCAACTACAATTGTATGATTGATTTTAGGCATTCAACTATAAATATTATAGATTCAACTACATATACATTCCTGGTTGACCTCTCACATTTAATTATAAATATGTTAGATTCAATTGTAATGGTATAATTGATTCAACTGTAAATATGGTTAATTGAACTACAATTATATTATTGGTTTTAAATATTCAACTATAAATAACCTGGATTCGACCAGACCGAACTGAACGCCAAGTTGAAAAAAATTGAGTTATCTATTGTAACGGATGCAAATCATGTTAAACTACCTACCCTATGAAAATCAGGACAATTTTCAAATTTTTAAAGATTTTATTGAAAAAATTCAATGTTGCTGGCAGTGGAAATAGCCAAAATGCGTTGCACCAAAGTGAACTGAGAGCCAACTCAAAGGGAAAGATAAAAAGCACGTTTTGGTCAAGAAAGTGGTTTTTATACTAAACTATCTTCTGTCCGTTCGGTTTTTCGGTTCGATACTGTTTTTCAACGCGTTTTGAACTTAAATCTGATATATTTAATGATGAATGACTCTCTCGTGGCTTAAAACTTCCTCTTGCAGATTTTTAGCATTTGAATAAAACTTCCCTCGGCCAGACCGAACTGAATCCCTTGAATCTAACTCTCCAAAGTATCTATTAGAAATGGAGGATTTTTGATTTTTAATGATAAAAGAAGTTAACTTTTATTGCGTACTGTCGTTTAGAACACAACCGGTAAGTTTAAATCTTATATATTTCTCAATCAGAATGTGAGAAATTTGTATGGCTCGGTTCGCTCTGGCTCAACGAAAAAAAATATTTTTCTAGCACCAGCCATACTCGTTAGGTGCTGCTGGTAAAGCGCCTATTAGTAGGCTCCTACGTTTAGAACAAATTGCCCAGTCAAATAATATGCATGGCGGTTTTTTCAACATTTTAGTTCGACCAGAGGGAACTGTGTGCAAACATATAGTTGTTATAATCCGAATTTATACTAAATGTGATATCAGAAATCAACCAGTATAGCCTCAATGTCTTGATAAGAGTCTAAATTTGTTGTAAAAATGGAAAAATAAGAAATCTTTCGAAATGGTACTAATTGGTAAGGCTGTGAACTTAGAACTCAATTATCTCGAAACCAAGTTTATGGCGTTCAGTTCGGTCTGGTCGAATCCCGACCAAATATAATAAATGCATCTATATTCTTATGATTGATTGTGTGATACTTGAATACTATAGTGTTCATCCGTGTTCATCGTGGTGCAGTTTTTAGGGCTCAGCTGGCAGTTCCTGACATTGGTGGCAAAGCGCAAGCGCTCTCCGGCGATAGGGAAACATTTTTCTCCATCAGTTCCTGGCAGCGGTCGTGTAGTAGGCCAACAGTCCCTGGAACTGTAAAAGATACACCTACTCTGGCTGCCCGCGACTACTAAGGACATCTTTCGGGCTGATTGGTTAAGACACTTTGCTGGGCAACCATGCATCAAGATGCACAAAGAACAACAGTGTAGGAACCAGGACGTGAATATTGAAATTTTCGGTCAGCTTTCTTGCATCGTGGCGGCTAAAACGAACTAGATGCAAAATACAGAAATAATAAATTGAAAAAAAATAAAACGTAGCCATAAAATTATACTGAAGAAAAACAGTCATAATTATGATATGATGAGATATAATAACTTTCAATATAAACATCATTTAAATTTACAATATTGATAACTGACCTCATTGGATCAATCATAAAAATATAATTGGAATCCATCATATTTATAATTAAATCAATCATATTAGCTTAGTTGAATCTACCATATTTACAATTAAATTAATCATATTATTATAATTGAATGTATCATATTTCCAATCAAATGAATCATATTTTTATTTTTGAATCTACTATAATTATTGTTGAATGTATGAAACCGATCGTACATTATAGTTGAATCTATTATATTTATAGTTGAATGCACAAAATCAATCATACAACCACAGTTGAATGTATCATATATATTGTTGAATGTACAAAATCAATCAGATTGTCCATCATATGTATTCTTGAAATTTTGATAATTATAGTTGGTCGAGAAGCAATCTGATATATGGTTGAATATAAGTGGATTATTGTTGGAAATACCATACTTTTTTCTCCGTGCAGTTTTAACAAAAAATACATGCGAAAATGTATCACAAGAATTTTAATTCCACTTATCTCAATAATTCGCTTCAGAATACAAAATATTTTTAGTCATATATTTGGAAACGAGCTTATTGAAATCAGTTAAAATGTTATTTGAGATACACAGAAATTAACAGTTCCAAAAAAGGAGCAATACTTTAAAAAAATGTTTTTTAAATGCTGAAGGAAAGTTTTGTTTGTATAATTTGTGATTAATGATTGTGACCAGGAGTTCTCGTATATATGATAGGTATTTGAAAAGCATAATTAGTCAATTGAAAAACTTTTTGGGAAAAACAAATCAACATATGAATTTAACAATATTGATTCAATAGCGATCTAATATGAATATACGATTGGAAACTGTATTATTATAATGAAAAAGTAAATATATTATTTCAAGATATATTTGACACTATATTCCAGAAATGAAAAAAATGGAACTTGAAATAAAAATCGTTTATTCAAAATTCATGTTAAGACATGGTTTAGAGTTTGGTATAGTGAAGATTTTTCAAAATACTTTTTCAAAAATATGCAAAAAGACCAATCTTTGATGAAAATGCGGAGAATCCATGCAACCATAGTGAAGAAACATGTATATAACACAAATTTTCTTTTGAATCTACAGAAGCAGTTATTCTTTACCTTCAGCATTCAAAAAAGGTGATTTGGATGAATGACGGTGAATCCGTTAACCCATGTTGAATTGCTCTACTTTTAGGAAAACTATTCTTGAAAACCTAAAATATTAGGTATAATTGATTAGTATTATGTTTGAAAACTTCAAAGCAATGGGTGCAACAAAATGTCTACTACAACAAAATTGAAGTGAAACCGTGCACCCATGGTCAATACCCATTATCATTTAAAATAACTTTCTATTACCCATTGTGTAGAAATATTTCCATTTTATAACAAAAACATTCTCGGATAAGTAACAAAATAATATCAGAAAAAAAAATTGTGTTATAAAAAAAATCCACTTTACCATTTCTTTTGACTGATCACGGTCCTAATATTCAATCTGCCGGTCTAAGTGTTAAAAAAAACTATCCAATGACTCGATAGAACTAAAGTATCAAATATTCATAAATGTAACTGAACAACAAAATGTGATGGAAAAAATATTACTGGCATTTATTTGAGGGCAAACATATAAACTCAGCCTAGTGGTTTTTCTAGGTTTCAAAACTTCTCATTTGTTAATTTATATTTTCGATGTTGTAAAATTCACAATTAAACATGCAAACTGAGCTCCAAGTACCGAGAACTCAGATATAAAATTTGTTATAATTCCTGTACTCAAATTTTATGTCAAAAAGAATTGAGAGGTTTTTGTTCTTATATGCTGTATTTGATTTCTTTCCACATTAACCTTTTTAATACCGAACATCATTGTTGCGATTTTTATGAGTCATTTTGTTCATCTCATGAGACCTACACCAGACCAGAGACCAGACTGAGTCGATTTGGGGTCATTTTTGAATTTCTCAAACTCTGGGGTCCAAAAAGGTTCGTATTGGCTCAAAACCAATCAATGATTTATTTCAGAATTATTAAGTAACATTTACATGAATAAATTTGAACTTTTATGTTTGTATGGGAAAATTGAATTTTTCGGTACTGAAAAATCAACATGACATTTGATTTTTTTTTCTGCGCAATCGAGCCTGCTGATGGTTTTTGTGGCAATTTATAAGTTCTCTAAAGAAAATTTTAAGCTGAAGAACTTTTTCCAAGACCGCAACTTTGTACCTTAATGGGCACAAAGTTATTAGCTGTTTAATTGCGGCATGTCTTTTGGCATTGATAAACAATAAATTCAATTGACATCACTGCTTGTGCCTCGAGAAGTGTTGCATGAAAAGTAGTCATCAAATATCTCGCTAGGCAATCAACGGTGATGTCAATAAAATTTATTGTTTATCAATGCCAAAGGACATACCTCTGCTAAACAGCTAATCAATTTTTTGCTTAATAAAATATGAAGTTGAAGTCTTCGAAAAAGGTGTTCAGCAGAAAATTTCCTTTGGAGAATTTATAAATTGGTACAAAAAACCATCAACAGGCTTGGTTCCACAGAAGAAACAAGATGTTGATTTTTCAGAACAAAATATTCAATTTTATTCTACAAACATAAAAGTTCAAATTTACTCATGTAAACGTTACTTAAAAACTCTCCAAAAACATGGATGAATTTTGAACCAATACGAAGCTTTTTAGATCTCAGGGTTTGAGAAATTCAAAAATGATCCCAAATCGACTCAGTCTACTGGCCAAGCTTGCCGAAAAAATTCTGTGTATTAGCGAAAAAAAATCTGTCTTTCTGTGATTTAACACAACAGTTCTGTGATGATTTTCTGTGATGTTATTTCCTTTAATTTCATTGAAAATGTATGATTAATTTGGTTTTTCATACAGTTGGAAAAAATAAATTAACATTACCAATCTTATCATACTTTTCTAATTAAAAGTAAGAAATCTTAATTTTTTACTGGAAAAACAAAAGAATTTAGAAATTCATTCAAAATTCAAAAAATCTGTGAAATCTGTGAATATTTCAAACTTCTGTGTTCTGTGACACAGATTCTGTGATGAAAATTCACTCAAAATTTTGTGAAATCACAGATTTTTCAGTGATTTCGGCAACCCCGGGAACTCCGGGAACTCCCGTAATACGTCGAGGTGACGTAAATGACATTTTTAGTTTTTGCCCATAATATCGTTTTTCTCTTCTTCCCCGTTTTCCACTCCTCCGGGACTTCTTATGAAATGTGATACAGATCATATTTCATTAGAAGTCCCGGAGAAGTGGAAAATGGTAAGAAAAGTGGAGAAGTGGAAAATGGTAAGAAAAATAGTGGGCTTGTGACATAGCCCAAATTACACAATTTGGAAATAAAATTTAGATAAAAAGGATCAGGAAATTGTGGTATCCGTAAAATCTAGCAAAAACTACAAGACATTGATGTGCTCCGGGATGAAGAACAACGAACTAAGGAACGAAAATATTCATAAATGATTAGAATGGGTTCCCATTTAAAAAATTGTTCGCAATTCCGATCCCATCACTCAACGTCAGGTCGCGAGAAACATGCGTCGAAGGCGTTCGCATTGGTGGTCTGCGCCATACGTTTTTGAATGTAGATACGTCACCCTAGGATCGGATAATCCAGATCTAGCAATATTTTTGTTTTCGTGTACCACATTTGAACCCAAAAAATAAACACACAAGAATATCGAACATGCGTGGAAATTTGACACCGTTTTGCAGCGCGCGATATAGTATGGAAGGCAGACGATGGCTCTTTTTTTCGGTTCGATTATCATATGTTTTAAATTCCAGAAACAGCCCGTAGAAACGCTGTATGCTAATCATAGACCAAAAATATTATCTTCCCACGATCGGCATTCGATTTGATTTTTTTTTCTTCTGTAGTTTGTTATAACCAGCAGCAAATAATTTTGCCACTGCGTTTTGGCGGGAAAGTTCCAAACGCAGCGTTTGAAAATTGTCACAAATTCATCATTTCGCGATTCCCACGCACTTTTTTGGACGGGAACCTACTTAGAGGTTGAATGATCTTGGTGGAATTTGGAATCGGTCAATGCGGCTAACATAATATTCGGCCTTGGAGACAAATGGTGAAAAAATCAGGAGGAGTAGAAAAGGTTGTACGAAAAAAAACATCAAACAAAATTTGGAAACTGATTTGTGTGGACCAAAACTATGGTTTAGCTTAAACACTTCTCCTCGACTCTCGACTGTAGATTCTAATTCTCATGTGACTGACTTCAATTGTTTATTTCGAATTTCGAATAGATATGTTTACAAAAAAATAGATTACTGGCTTTCGTTTCAATTTAATTTAACTCTTTTTTTAACAAAATTTATTCATTTTCAATTATGCTGTGTGTGCTAGCACCATGGGCGTATCATTAAGAGAACCCGCAAGAAGGGAAGATAATATCCGTCTCCTGTTATTCAATCCAGCCTCTCACTTCTAAGCATGGCAGTTGTACGTATCTATTGAACGCGATGAACGAACGGCTATGGTCATTGAGGCCAGGAAAGGCCCACATTAACTGACTGGTCAAGTGGATCGCGGATGACGACGACGACAATCATTCAAACGAGTACAGCTTCGAAACAGGAAACAGACTGTATAATTTTAATCATCAGAATAGATTAAAAATCTATTCCTCTGTATGGTGTAACCTATATGGGGCTTTTGATTAGTTGGAGACGCCCTTGGGAGGGCGAGGAGGGCAGCTGGAAAGGACGGCGTCCGTCGATGGTCATTCATGGAGGGAAAAATTGAATATAGAAGAGACACACCGGGAGAGGTCCCCAATAATATGGAGAGCGATAGAAGATAAACATTTTGGACCATCTCGATCGACCCGGTTTGTGAATGGGCCCTGGCAGTCAGCGTTGACGATGGTCGGGATATGACGTCCGTGCTGCGGTTAAGAGATCAGGTTGAACGATCTCCTTCCAGGGGAACAGGTATATTGCGCGGAGAGAGGAGAAAGATTAACTATTTCCTTTCGTTAGAAATAATACCGGTTGTGTGTCGTTGTCGTCCCGGCGGCTGTGCATCAGTTTCGGATCGATCTCTCTCTCTCTGAACGGATGAACGTTTTGTGGACCGGATCGGCCACTTTTCAGAAGGCTGCTGTGTCCAGTTGCGATCCAATGAGCGGCAATTAAATGGCCGCGCCGGCCATAAACTGATCTATGACGGAATAAGTTTTGTTTTCTTTCTCGTCCACTTTTCCCCCCTTTGATTTCGTTTTTCCTTCTTTCGGAATAACGCTGGAGCCAGACGCACGCGCACTTCTTCTGGCTTAACGGCGAACGGACGGAAAGGGAAAATAATCGTTAAGGAGCGGATGATACAAAACAGATAACGAATTTCAATCTAATTTAGATTATCTAACGATCTCTTAACGGCGTAAAAGCTGAAACCGCTAACTGCCTGCCCCGGGTGCGACAGCTTTCGTTCTCGAGGGGTCATCCGATATTGAACTAATATTATTACTTATAAATTATCAACATAAGTCAAAAGAAATTAAACTTATAAAGTTATTTGATATTACAAAGTGGAATAGAATTTATGGTGTCTTGAAGTTACTCATGCATTATAAAATATCAAAAATTCCTTACGACTTCCATCTGTACCGTTGAGCCGTCAACACGTACGCCGGAGCATCGTATCGTTGCTGTGTAAGTGCAGGAACTTCTAACATTATTTTAATTTCTAACCTGTATTTCAATCAGCACTTTGCAGTGCTAAAGTTATTTTCATTTTCTTTTATTACTATTTTTCTCTTTTCTTTCCACAGCATGGGGAAAGTCATCGGCCGGTGAAAAAGCCGGAAGAAAAAGAATTACCGAACCTAATTCTGGTCCATCGGCAAAAAAAGTTGAAACTTTCAACTCATTCGATGTCGTTAATAACATCGGTGATAAGGAAATATTCATATTCAAATCTGATAAGAGTTATAAGAAACCTTCTTCTTCTTATTCTCTTGAAAATGAAAAGGTCACGATTCCCGACAGCAAAGCCTTTCGGAACAAAATCGTAAGTTCCGTCAAGGATGCGAGGATTTCTTTTCAGATAGAACAAAGGGGAACTGCTCGTATATTGGCGGAGACTCGTATTTGAATATTAAAAAGCACAATTTTTGTTACCTTAGACACTAAAAGTGATCGTCCATTTAAAGTTGTACTTCGTGGTCTCACCGGCGACCAGACACCGGATTGCATCACAACCGAATTAATTCCTTTGTTAGGGTTTTCTCCGATTCAATTAATTCAGATGAGAAAAAGGACCAAGACGAATAATACCAGTAGTGATAGTTTTTCTTCTGAGCCTTTTTGATCAATTTAATATAATATAATTTGCAAATTCTGGAAAACGCTCGTCTCATGTTTCATTGTCGAGTCAAATTTGAACCATTTAGGAAAACTTCTACCAATTTTCTTCAAAATTTTACGCAATGTCGTCGTTGTCAAGCTTTTTGCCACGGCACTTAAAATTGTAGAATGATTGTCAGATGCATGCTTTGTGGCTTATTCGATCATGAAAAATCTAAATGTCTTTTTGGTGGTAATAAACCACAATCAGAATTCTTCACGTGTGCGAATTGCGCAGGTTATCATTCCTCCAATTCTATAGACTGCCCCGTGAGGGCAAAAAATATTTCATCTGGGAAAAATTCCAAAGTTGTCAGAAAATTTTCTACAACTCCTTTCTTTATCTTGCCTTCACACGTCGGGCCGACAAACAATCTGCCTGCTCGCGGTCAGCCTCGGTCTACCTTGGAATCACGTCTTGGTAATGCTCGAAGTGATTCCAATGTTACTTGGGCTGATTCAGCACCACAGACTCCTGGTTCTCAGAGGTGGTTTAAAATGGACTGCCTGCTACGGGTATAAATAACTAATGGTTAAACACCAAGTCTCAACGCACATGCGATGGCTTGGGAAACTCCTAGAAATCTAAATAACTTCTCTTATTCATTTTCTGATCCTAACAATTTTGTAGATTTGGGTGAAACTACTGAAGATAAATTGAAATTTTTGCATCAAAATTTAATGGAAATGATGCAACTTATGTTGATAGAAAATACTAAGCTTTACAAACTTCTTTTAATTATGCTAACAACATGATTATGACTTTACGTTCCAAACAGATTTTTAAGTATTATGAATATGAACGCTAGATATTTGCTGGCTAACCAAGATGAATTCTTTTTATTTTTGAAAACTCAAAACACACATATTGCTGCCATCACTGAAACTTTTTTAAAGCCAGACAATAACTTGAAAAGTAATGCTTTCCTTAAAATTTTACGAAATGATCGACTTGATCGACAAGGTGGGGGTGTAGCTATTGTCATCAATAGTCGTCTCAAATTTAGACTTCTTCTTTCTTTTAATACAAAAGTCTTAGAAACAATTGGAATTGAATTAGAAACTTCTATGGGGAAAATTATAATTGTTGCCGCATATTTGCCTTTTCAATGCAGCGGTGAACAGAAAAATTTTTTGAAGGGAGATGTACAAAAACTCACCAGAAATAAATCTATTTTTTTTTATTATTATTGGTGACTTAAATGCAAAACACCGATCTTGGAATAATATTTCATCAAATTCTAATGAGAATATTTTGTTTAATGACTGCTCTGCAGGTTATTATACTGTTGAATATCCTAATGGGCATACTTGTTTTTCTTCAATTAGAAATCCCTCCACAATTGATTTGGATTTAACGGATTTAGGCGAGCATTGTAGTCAATTAGTTACTCATGGGGACCTCGATTCAGACCACCTTCCAGTAACATTTTCTTTATCCCAAAGTCCCATTGAAAACCCTTTAAAATCAACTTTTGACTTTCAAAAGGCTAACTAGGAGCAATATAAGAATTTTATTGAACGTAATTTAGATGTAAACGTTCCACTGAATTCATTAGAAGATATTGATTTGGCTGTAGAAAATTTAACAACTACAATAGTCAATGCTAAAGCCGCTTCAATACCTAGAGTTAAACATAAATTTAATCAACCTTTGAATCTTCCATCTGTACCGTTGAGCCGTCAACACGTACGCCGGAGCATCGTATCGTTGCTGTGTACCTGCAGGAACATTTTACATCATTTATTTTTTCCTTACCTGTATTTCAATCAGCACTTTCAGTGCTAAAATTTTTTTCATTTTCTTTTATTCATATTTTCTCTTTTCTTTCCAGCATGGGGAAGTCTTCGGCCGGCTCAAGGGCCGGAAGAAAACGGATTGCTGAACCTAATCCAGGGCCATCTGCCAAAAAAGTTGAAATTTCCAATTCATTCGATGTCCTTCATAACATCGGTGATGAGGAAATATTCATATTTAATTCTGATAAGATTACTAAGAAACCTTCTTCTTCTTCTTATACTCTTAAAAACGAAAAGATTCCACCAATAACGGTCACGATTCCTGACTTCAATGCCTTTCGAAAAGAAATCGTTACTTCCGTCAAGGATGTGAAGATTTCTTTTCAGATCGGTCGAAGGGGAACTGCTCGTATATTGGCGGAATCTTTTAATGATTTTCAAAAAATTTTAAATTATTTGAATAATAAAAAACACCATTTTTTTACGTACGACACTAGAGGTGATCGTCCATTTAAAGTTGTACTTCGTGGTCTCACTGGCGATCAGACACCGGATGAGATCACAAATGAATTAAATTCTTTGTTAGGTTTTTCTCCAATTCAAGTAATTCAAATGAGAAAAAGAACCAACACGAATAATACCAGTAGTGTTGGTTTTGCTCCTGAACTTTATTTGATCCATTTTTAAAAGGATCAGGTTAATAATTTGAAAATTTTGGAAAAGGCTCGTCTTATGTTTCATTGTCGAGTAAAATTTGAACCTTTTCGTAAATCCCATACCAATTTTTTACAAAATATTACGCAATGTCGTCGTTGTCAAGCTTTTTGTCATGGCACTAAAAATTGTAGAATAAATGCCAGATGCATGTTTTGCGGCTCATTCGATCATGAAAAATCTAAATGCCTTTTTGGTGGTGATAAGCCAAAAACAGAATTTTTTAAGTGTGCGAATTGCGCAGGTAATCATTCCTCGAATTCTCTAGATTGTCCCGTTAGGGCAAAAATTGTTGCTTCTAGGAAAAATCCCAAAGTTTCCAGAAAAGTTTCTTCTCCTCCTTCCTCTTTTTCGTCTACACACGTCAGACCGGCAAACAACCTGCCTGTTCGCAGTCAGCCTCGGCCTACATTGGAATCACGGCTGGGTAATACCCGAAGTGATTTTAATGTTACCTGGGCTGATTCTGCGCCACAGACTCGTTGTTTATCGTTCTCAGAGGTGGTTGAAAATGGGTTGCCCTCTTCAGGTTTAACTAATAAAAATGGGAAAAACCCAAGTCTCAACGTTCATGCGAAGGCTTGGGAAAATCCCCGAAATTCAAATACTTGTTCTTCTCCTTCATTTTCTGATTCTAACAATTTTGTTGATTTGGGTGAGATTACTGAGGAAAAATTAAAATTTTTGCATCAAAATTTAATGGAAATGATGCAACTTATGTTGAAAGCAAATTCAATGTTTGAAGCTTTCCAAACTTCTTTTAATTATGCTAACAAAATTATTATGACTTTACGATTCCCTCATGGATCCAAATAGATGTTTAAATATTATGAATTGGAACGCTAGATCTTTGCTGGCTAACCAAGACGAGTTCTTTTTATTTTTGAAAACTCAAAACATACATATTGCTGCCATCACTGAAACTTTTTTAAAGCCAGACAATAACTTGAAAAGCAATGCTTTCTTTAAAATTTTACGAAATGATCGACTTGATCGACAAGGTGGGGGTGTAGCTATTGTCATCAATAGTCGTCTCAAATTTAGACTTCTTCCTTCTTTCAGTACAAAAGTCTTAGAAACAATTGGAATAGAATTAGAAACTTCTATGGGGAAAATTATAATTGTTGCCGCATATTTGCCTTTTCAATGTAGCGGTGAACAGAAAAATTTTTTGAAGGGAGATTTACATAAACTCACCAGAAATAAATCTAATTTTTTATTATTGGTGAAAAAATGCAAAACACCGATCTTGGAATAATATTTCATCAAATTCAAATGGGAATATTTTGTTTAATGACTGCTCTGCAGGTTATTATACTGTTGAATATCCTAATGGGCATACTTGTTTTTCTTCAATTAGAAATCCCTCCACAATTGATTTAGTTCTAACGGATTTAGGCGAGCATTGTAGTCAATTAGTTACTCATGCGGACCTCGATTCAGACCACCTTCCAGTAACATTTTCTTTATCCCAAAGTCCCATTGAAAACCCTTTAAAATCAACTTTTAACTAGGAGCAATATAAGAATTTTATTGAACGTAATTTAGATGTAAACGTTCCACTGAATTCAATAGAAGACATTGATTTGGCTGTAGAAAATAAGACAACTTCAATAGTCAATGCTAAAGCCGCTTCAATACTTAAAGTTAAACATAAATTGATTCAACCTTTGATCGATGATGATCTTCAGTTTTTGATACGACTGAAAAATATTCGTCGACGCCAATATCATCCTTATTTGAAATTTATTTATTGCGACCTTCAAAAAGAGATCAAACGTCGTTTAAATTTATTGGTAATGAAAATTTTGCAAAAGCAGTAGAGGACATAAAACCCTACTCGAAGCCGTTTTGGAAATTAACTAAAATTCTGAAAAGCCCAAAAAGCCAATTCCTACTTTGAAAGATGGAGATAAATTTCTTTTAACTAAGGCAGAAAAAGTTCAAAAATTAGCCCAACAATTTGAGTCTGCTCATGATTTTAATTTAAACGTTGTAAATCCAATTGGTGATCGAATTTCCCTAGAATTTGATGATATTCTTTCTAAACAAAAGGTATTTGGAAGTTCTTGTGAGACAAATATTGATGAATTTAAATTGATTTTGAATTTAAAAATATGAAAGCTCCGGCGGAAGATGGGATTTTTTATATTCTGATTAAAAATTTGCCTGAAAGCACTTTTAATTTTTAAGTGAAAATCTTCAATAAATGTTTTCACTTGGCTTATTTTCCAAATAAATGGAAAAATGCCAAAGTAACTCCAATTTTGAAACCTGGAAAAAGTGCTTCAGAGCCTTCAAGTTATCGACCAATTAGTTTGCTTCCTTCTTTAAGTAAACTATTTGAGAGAGTAATTTTGAATAGAATGATGGTTCACATTAATCAGAATACTATTTTCCCTGATGAACAATTTGGTTTTCGTCGTGGACATTCTACTACACATCAACTTTTGAGTGTAACTAATATGATTAACGCTAGCAAATCTGAAGGTTATTCAACTGGTGGTGCTCTTCTAGATATTGAAAAAGCTTTTGACAGTGTTTGGCACAAAAGTTTAGTAGCTAAATTAGCTCGATTTGATTTTCCTGTGTATCTCACCAAAATAATTCAAATTTTTTTTTGACTAGCCGAACCTTACAAGTAAGCTATCAAAATTCATGCTCTGAAAGGACACCTATTAGAGTTGGTGTCCCTCAGGGCAGTATACTTGGGCCAATTTTATACAATATTTTTACTTCTGATCTTCCTGATGTACCAGAAGAAAAGGTAGAAGATTATTTTCTGATGATACTTTGCTTTCAGTCAAAGGTTGAAATTTACGGGTGGTACGCAGTAGATTGCAACAAAATTTAAATTCCTTTTTGAATACTTGAAAATGTGAAAAATTTCTCCTAACGCTTCCAAAACTCTACTTATTTTATTTCCCCATAAGCCAAGAGCAAATTTTTTAAAACCCAATGAAAATCATTCCATAAATTTTAACGGGGTTTCATTAGAATGGTCTGATCACGTGAAGTACTTGGGACTTACACTTGATCGGAATCTTACTTTTAAAAATCACATTGAAGATATCCTAAATCTAAATGTAATAAATAAGTACACAAAACTTACTTATTCTCTCATCAACAGGGAATCCAGATTGTGCCTGAAAAATAAAATGCTCATCTACAAACAAGTGTTCCTATCAGCAATTCCGATTTGGTCTAACTGCTACGCGACAAAGAAGAAAGCCACCCAGAGGATTAAGAACAATGTTCTTAAAATGATTTTGCGGCTTCCATCGGCTTGGCTTGGCAGCGGCTTGGCACAGCACCGAAGATTTTCATCGGTTTGCGGGCATTAAATCGATCGAAGAGAGGGCCAATAAAATCATCTCTAACTTCAGAGGAAAATCGATGCAGTCTTCCATCGGAGAGATTCGTTCTCATTATAATTAGTTAAATTTTGGGATAGTTTCTAGTTATACATTTGAAAAAAATTTTGACATTACAGGATGTCCTCTTAAATTAATATACTTGATTGCGCTCAGCAAATTTAAGTCGGATTAATAATGTTTTAGTATAAAGTAAACTATAGGGCTCTGAACAGTTCATTATTGAGCTGAACACCTAACCCTTCGTTTCATAAAGTAACAAATTTGCAACAATTAATGTATGGAAAAAGTGAAAAATCCTATTTAATTTTATTTTTTTTTTCTTGATGTACTCATCATTTCTAACTGAAAAAAATGATTTTTAAGGAAAAATAAAAAATCATGAAATGAAGGGCAAATTAAATATAAAGAAGTCATATAAATCTAATGATGAATTGGTACAAATAAAGACTTTGGAAGTATCGATAAGAATTTTTGATTTTATGCTGAGTAGAATGCTTTTTAATCGCTAAATAAAGCGGAATAAGCTAAATACTTATAAGGATGAAAAGGTTTTAGTCTTGCAGTTTCTGAAGAGCGATTAGATTATATTTCTAGATTTGAGAGAACTCTATAAGTTCAATCTTAAAAAGATATCGATCCGATATTGGAGTTTACTGTATCACAAATTTAAAAAAAGTATGGATTGATGTCACAAATTAAAGAATAACGGCAAAAAAGTTGTTTTCGAGAAAACGCACTCGAATGTTTTCGGCTTGCATTTTTAGAAAATTGCTAGTTATCGTTTGATCAAAAAAGTCTGGAAATTGATTTTTTTTAAACTTATACCTCCTTGACTCCAAACGCCTGAAATGTGATTGGCTGATTGAAACTCAACTCCTTCTGACTGTTTGTTAGCTAATAGTATTAAGAGATAAGTTTATAAGATCCTATGCTGAATCTATACCCTAAATCTAACCAAAAACCCATAACATTCAGAGAAGCGTGACTCCGTCGATGCCAATCGTTCAACTTTTCAATCCTTCCCGTCAACAGGAACAGCACAACAAGCCGGATATCCTTTACCGATTTGTCGCCGTCCAATAAGAAGGAACATGTGCGCACAGCATAAGCGGGCCAACTCCATCCCGAAAGGCTTTACGACTTTACGCGTTTCCCTTTTACGATCGTTACGACGACGCACGGACTGAAGGTGATCGTCATGATGATCAAGCGCTTCAGCTCAAAAAGGGTTTCAGGGAATATTTTCACGCACGCGCATGCATCCGATTCGACTAACGCTCTCTTGCTCAGCTGCATTAATATTTGCGTTACGTGACATCCGCAAGCCTGAACAGCAGCAGATGGCGGCCGAGGTTTGCTTTTCAAAAACAAAACCGATGATTCGGTTTGCTGGCTGGAGATTTGTGTTAATTATTTTTTCTTTAACCGATGGATACGGATGCCGGAAATCTTCAGCCGCCGCCGCCAGTTGAATTTAACAGTCGGCCGGTTATTGATAGGAAACGGGCTGCAGATGCGTGAATTAGCATTCCAGTTCATTGAAATCCTATGAACTGGTTAGGGTAAGGTTACCAGAATTTTAACCGAACTAACTTATATAAATACCTGGCCTAATTTAGGCATTCGATTTCAAAATTTTCGACAAAAAATCCGGACAATATCTGGGATAATTTGTCAAACTTAGGGATTTCCCAACAAAATCAAGAAAAAAACCTGAAAAAATATGTTTTCATCAAAACTTATCAGCAGATTTTGGGCTTCCAAAAAACTTTTCATGACTATTTTAAAAAAAAACCTTCGTTTAGAATGCATAAATAAAACTTTTTTTATAAAACAATTTTTTTAGTTTGAAGTTGGCGAAAAAAAAAATTGACTGCTTCTAAACTTTGTGATAAATATCCAGATAAAACCGGCCAACCTGACAAGCTTAGGTTAGGACGATTTTGTCTGTTATTGAATTCGGTTCTTGAGAATAAAGTTACTTCAGAATCTTAATAAAGAAAGAAATGAAGAATTCAAAATTGGTTTCAGAAAAACTTGGAAGAAAGCTTGCAATCAAAATCATCAGATTCTTAGAAATTCATACACTAAGCGATAGCGTTAAAATGGGTTTCCCTAATAAAGACTTCTAAAAAAACGCAAAAAAAAAATCTCGCAGTTCCAGCAATTTTCATAAAGGGTCTGAGCCTCCGAGATCGAGCTGGGTGATAAGAAACGGGATCAAAATTTAAATTCAGATAGCAGGGTGGCCAGCGAGTTTCCATTTTCAAATTCCCGTTTTTTCCCGGTTTTTCGATCGAGATTTCATTCCCAGTTTTGAAATACATGAATGTGATAATCAGGATTTTTTTTAAAACCAAATAAGCCTTTTTTCAATTTAAAAGTAAGAATTTTCTGATAACGATGATGTTTGTTGGGATTTTTACCAGAAAAAAGTTCAAACAAAGGATTAAGAAAATAATTGAGGCCCTTAGAATAAGAGGGATGACTAATTTTGTGTTAAGTATAAATAACAATCGATACTTCATATCTCGATCTACTTATTTATTCAAGAATTTTCGATTTATTAAAAACGATGATGTTCCAATTAAAAATTACTTTATCGCACACAGAATTTGACCATTGAGTTCTGGTTTCTGAATTATGAAATTTGAAATATAATCATCAACGATGAATTTTGAGTGACATAAGAATCTATAAAATCAATTTAAACCATTTTAAGTTTGGATTCATGATTCAAATTTTAACTGATAAGTACTGATTGATATTCTAATTTAATTTTTTTCTCTGCAATTTTGAAACAGAATCCGCTAAATTCTATTTCTCTTATTATTCTAAAATTTCGATTCGCCATAAATACTGAGTGAGCTTGAACCTGAGTTCTAAGAGCTTGACTTTGGAAACTCTGAGTCTGAATTTGCCAGCCAACCAGAAAATTTGAATATCGTAATTCAAACTTCAAATTTGAAGTTCTAACACAAATTTTGAAAATTATTCTAAGGCTTGAATCTGCTTTTCAAATTCGCTTTTTTATTATGATAATGTCCTACTGTGATTAATAGCTCATAAATTTTACGATCTGTATTTTTTTAATTTTAATCAATAAAGAATGCGATTACCAGTAAAAGCGCAAAATGTTAAATAGAATCACACAAACATTTTGTATCTACCTTTCTAACTTTTGGGTATTTTTTTTACAAGTAACATGGTAGCCACTCATTTCGAACTTTTCTGTTTTCTCGCATTTATCCCCGCATAATCTTATGAATATATCTTATGAAAATTGAATTTATTTGTGAAAAACAAATTTTTCGAACATAAGAGAGATAAGTTCTTCGCGCTTTTGACGCTTGTCAAAAATTTGTAAATTTGTAAATGTGAAAAATAAGTAAATTAACAAAAAAAACTCAATTATTTTGGAACTCGCACACTTCAGAGCACTAAAAGGTATGTATGTGCTACCTGAAAAATCTCGATTTTTCAAAAAATGATCGACTTTTGTCTACATTTTCTTCATGGAATTTGGATCCCAATTTTACATCGCTTTTGAGAACAAAAAAATGATAATATGAATTAACTTTAGAAATTCAATTGGTCTATATAAGGGAAAAATGATCCATAAAGATTTTTTCCGGTTTTGATTTGAAAATCCCGGTTTTTTTCCCGGTTTTCTCGGTCCCATTTTCAATTCCCGGTTTATTCCCGGTTTTTCCGGTTTTCCCGATTCGCTGGCCACCCTGAATAGGGATAGGAATCCTGAAATGTGATCCAGGATCAAGATTTAGGATAAGAATTCGAAATCAGAAACAATCCCGGGTTCATAATAAAATCCAAGATCAGGATACAAAACCTTTATTCGGATCTTGAATTCGGGAAAAGGATTCAGGATCTGAATCCAGATTTAAGATCCGGGAACAGAATCCGGAATCAGGATTGAAGATCCAGGATCATATTCTGGATCAGGATTCAGTCAGAACTTGGGATCCAGGATTCTGGTTCAGGATCTTCAGAAACTGGAAACCGAATCTTCAGAATCTGTCTGAGTTCTGGATAAGGATTAGGTACCAGGATTTAATATCCATTGCTCAGGATCAGGACCAAGTAACCACTGAGTAATCACTTAGGAACCACTTAATTAGCATAAGAATCCGGAATCAGAATTTGGGGTCAGAATTCAAGGATCACTACCCAAGGTCAAATATCCAGTTGGGATCAGGATGCGAAAGCAAGGTCAACAATCAGGATATCCGCTCTGGATCATCAAGGATCCGAGATGATGGTTCGAATCCTGGATCTGATTGGTATCAAGGATCAGCATCCATGGCCACAATCCAGAATCAAGACTTAGGATGCAGGATCAGCATTGAATACTCAGAATAACGGTCAGGTTAACAATCGATGAAACCATTCAAAATTTCTAAAAAATGGCGATAACTTTTTTCACACAAATTTTAAACTGCAGTGTCAATAGAAAAGTTTGAGTTACGATCCTTATTTTCTCCCAATTTTTACTCCAATTCATTGATAAGAATTCTCTTTTATAAAAAAAAAATCATTAACGTGAGGCCATACGTCGTCAGGTCATCTAAGACATTATGCTCGTAGGTCGTTAGGATAAGCGTATGATAGGCATGTAGAACATCATGACAGTAGGAATTTGTCGCTTGGAGTTCATGTTGAAGCACGTCAGTCTGTAGGATGTCAGACTTGAAGAACGTCAAATGTATTATATGTCAGTCCTGTGAGACGTAAGGCTTGTAGGAAACCAGGCCTGTAGAATGTCAAGCTGCAGACGTCAGGCCTGTAGGACGTCAGGCCTGTATAACGTCAGGCCTGTAGGACGTCAGGCCTGTGGGACGTCAGGCCTGTAGTACGTCAGGCCTGTAGGACGTCAGGCTTATAGGACGTCAGGCTTATAGGACGTCAGGCCTGTAGGAATCCAGGCCTGTAGGACGTCAGGCCTGTAGGACGTCAGGCCTGTAGGACGTCAGGCCTGTAGGACGTCAGGCCTGTGGACGTCAGGCCTGTAGAACACATCAGGCCTGCAGGATTTCAAGCCTGCAGGACGTCAGGCCTGTAGGAAGTCAGGCTTGTAGGACGTCAGGCTTGTAGGACGTCAGGCCTGTAGGACGTCAGGCCTGTAGGATGTCAGGCCTGTAGGACGTCAGGCCTGTAGGACGTCAGGCCTGTAGGCCGTCAGGCCTGTAGGACGTCAGGCCTGTAGGACGTCAGGCCTGTAGGACGTCAGGCCTGTAGGACTTCAGGCCTGTAGGACGTCAGGCCTGTAGGACGTCAGGCCTGTAGGACGTCAGGCCTGTAGGACGTCAGGCCTGTAGGACGTCAGGCCTGTTGGACGTCAGGACTGTAGGACGTCAGGCCTGTAGGACGTTAGGCCTGTAGGACGTCAGACCTGTAAGACGTTGGGCCTGTAGGACGTCAGGCATGTAGGATGTCAGGCCAGCAGGACATCAGGCCTGTATGATATCAGGTCTGCGGGACGTCAAGCATGTAAGAAGGCAAGTCTACAGGACGCCAGGTCTGTAGGAAGGTAAGTCTGGAGGACGTCAGGCCTGTAGGAAAGCAAGTCAGCAGAATGTCAGGCCTGGAGGAAAGCTGCAGACCTGTAGGACATCAAGCCTGTAGTACATCACCGATAAAGCCGCCCAAATTTGCAAAATTTATTATCAAGAATCCTGGTCTTGAATCGTAATCCGATATCAGTATTCACAATAGATTGTAGGGTCATGATGTAACAGTAAGAATCGGGATCAAGCATTCAATATCCGGGATCAGGATTGAGATAGATTCTGAGAGCAAAGTCGAGAATCAGGATCCAGACTTAGGACCATTTTCCAGGATCAACAAAATCCCGCGATTAGTGTCAAGGATCCTGAATCTGGATCAAAATCTAAAATGAGCATCTAACATCTGAGATATGGGTTCAGTATCATAATCCGGAACTATCCTCTATGATCAGGATCATAATGTCGGAACAGAATTCAAGATCTAGATCAGAACCTATGGCCCCAGATCAGAATCAAGTATTCAGAACCCTGGAGCAATGTCTAAGATCAAGACCCATCCTGGATCAGGACCCACGCTAAGCAGGATCTGTCAATAGATTGCAGGATCAGCGATTAGCAATGATCCAGTATCCGGCATAATGAATCAGGATCAGGATATAATATCAGGATCTGATCTAGTATCAGTATTCAATAGAAGGATCGGGATTCACATTCAGGATTTAAAATCAGAATCGGAAACATGATCCATGACCCAAATGCAGGATCAAGGTGACATTCCTAGTCCTGTCGTTTTTGTATTTTAGAATGTTTTGGTAGTATACCGAATTATTATTGTTTGATAAATTGAAAGATGTTTGACAACCAAGAATTCACACTGAAATGTTTAATGAAGTTTCCATGAAACATATCTTAAACAATATGAAAATTCAGAACCATCGAATAGTTCCCATAACATTTTTTTTTTAAATTTTATGGAAGCTCCATTGCTCACTTGTCAGTGAATCACTTCGGCTGAAATGTTTCACTTTTATGAATGAAACTGGTAAAAACGTGCCAACCGAACTAGAGCGCATGCAGTTGTACGGCTTTTTTGTTGTTGTTGTTTTGCCATTCACGGTCACCATCAGTCAACTTACTACGGTGCTGTTGTGTTTACTTTTTGTTTTTTTATTCGTTTGTTGTTTTGTTTTCTCTCTCTCGACCTTACTTTTTCCGGATTCTTTCTTTCTCGGGCTTAAGGTTTACCCGTTTCTTCCGATGCAAAGCCGACCTTTAGCGACAAACAAAAGCCCGCATGTTCCGGTTTCACCAGTGCGTTTCAAGGCTTAAACACCGAAAGGAAAAGGGATTTTTTTTCCTAGATTGTTTGTTCTAAAATTCGAAACCCCTAGCCTAGGCCGAAGATGTTAAAAAGTAAAACAAACATACCGTTTTCGGGTTTCCCTTTTTTTCTGCTTATGTTGCTGCTGCGGCTGTTCGGATTTTAATGAACAAAGTGTACACATGCCCTTCTATTTCCGTTTTCTACTTCCGGACTTCCGGCCGGAAGGAAATATAATTTGTCTTCCATTTCTAGCCTTCTCTTCCGTAGGGCAGTTGTTTCCGACGATAATCAAAGGGCAGAAGAAATTTAAGAACACATTTGTTTTTTTTAGTTTTCTTATGTTTGATCGATTTATTAGCATCCGGATTTTTGAGATTCAAAAGGCTTAAGAAAAAAAAACTGTTGATTGAGATAAACCAACATTTGATCACGTTTAACAAACAGCTGCAGGAACAATAAAGCATTTGTGCATACATTAATAAATTTGTTTACGAATTATTTTAAAATTTCGAACTAAATTTATTGTTGAATCAGTATTGTTAGTATTTTGTTAAAGGTTTGGGTACCTTTATTTTGTGTTAACCAGAGATTGTATCCCAGAAGCCCGAAAACTTTTACCCAGAATGACAAATACCCGAGATCAAACCCCAGAATTAACCATTCCCCAGATTTTTTTCCCAGAATGCACTATTTCTTAAAAAAAATTTTCCCTAGAATGGAACCTTTACTAGAATGCCACAAAACCTAGATTTTTTGTGTAGTTTTGTTTTACCCTCTTATTTACTTTTTACTCACAATTGTTTCAAAAATTTGCATCTCTATTTGTTTTTGAAACAGTTTTTAATTTTGTTGAATGTTTGGGTTCTTTGATTTTGTGCTAACCAGTGTGCCTTTTAGAAATCATTTCAGTAGTCGACTCCTCACGCTGCGACTCTTCATTCTGGGGTTTGATTTCGGGTATTTGTCATTCTGGGGAAAAATTATTCTGAGTAAATACTTTCGAGCTTCTGGGATACAGTCGCTGGTTAGCACAAAATCAAAGGACCCAAACCTTTGACAAAATACTTACAATACTGGTTCAAAAATAAATTGAGATGGAAATTTAAAATAATTGTAAAAATAAAATAATTGAATGAAACAAGGGCAAAAAATTACAAGAAAAAAACTAAGTTTCGTGGCATTCTAGGAAACGTTCCATTCTGTGGCAAAAAATCTAGGAAATGGTCCATTCTGTGCAAAAAATTCTGGGAAATGGTCTATTCTGGGGAAAAAAGAGTAAATTGCACATTTTATGAAAAAATATTCTGGGGAATGTTTCATTTTGTGGTTTGATTTCGAATAATTATGGGAAAAACATCATTCTGGGTAAATGTTTTCGGACTTTTGGGATGCAATCTTTAAAAATGCATCTTAATTTTTTGCCGAAAACTGAAAATCAGTTACTGTAGGAGACATAAAGAGAACCTTCCCTGGGGCAGTACAAGCACCCTTAGTCGGGGCACGATGAGCGTTTTCTGCCATAGAATCTAGCAACAAATTCAACTCGATGTAGTCAACTGTATTATAGAGCTACAGCTTGACTGGTTTCATCTGACGATTTGGCCAATAGGTAAGGTGTCGGAGATATAATCAGAAAACTCGAGTTCGATTCCTGATCGAGGCGAATATTTTGTATCAGAGGGTGTGTTTCGTATTTTGAGGAATTTAAAGATGAGAAAATGCGTCAAATGAAGTCAACTTTACAATCCACTTTTTGAAACTTTTCTACTGCAACTCAAACAATTATGACGGTTCATTGATTGAAAAGTACGGTTTTACACCCCTTTTTTGCATTTCTTGTGGTTATGATCGTGAAAAAGTTAAAAAAAATATATCCTCGTGCGCAACATAAAGTTTCAGCTTTCTTAGGCAATAAGTGAAATATTTTTTGATCATTTGGCTTGTCTGTGGTCTTTTTTCCGAAGCATGTTTTTTTTTGGTTTTTTTTCTATTAGACTTTAAATAACCTAAAAATGATTAGTTGTAGCTGGATAAGGAGTATATTCGTAAAAAACGGCAACACTTTGTTTTGCGAATAACCCTTGAAAGCATGGATGGAAATTGATCAAACTTTCAGTAAAGCTATCTAGTAATATAATGTATACATGTGCAAATGTAATGCATGATCGTTGGAACGAAAGAGGGGAGGGGGGGTTTGGGGGTTAAATCCTCCCCATGAGGGTCCAAAAATGCAAACGTGGTAATAATCAAATTGTTATAATCGAGTAAGGTTTTCCAAGAGTAACTGTCTTTACTAAAAACTAATGCCCAAAACTCAAAAACCTTTTTCAAGATGAAAATTCTGCTACAGTTTTTCGATTTTTTCTCACTTGATCATAGAAATTCAGGTCTGAATATTAAATTCAAAATTAAATTAAATCCATTTCGGATGTTCTGGTTTCATATCACCATAAACAAAATTGTATTTACATATCGTATTTCGGATTCTGTATCCAGTTTAGTATTCTTGATTTTCAGTTCGAATAATCATCAGGAATTAGAAATGATAAGCTGCTTTTAAATCCTGGATATAATTTGGTTTTGAGTTTCATATCAAATTTGAATAATGTATTTCGAAAATAAAATACATTTTCAAAATTTTAATAATAGTTTTCCGAATATGAAAAATGAAAAATTTTGTTTTATATTCAAGTATGAAGTTCTTGAACTAAGTTTATACACAAAATTCAAATATTTTAAGCTTAAAAATGTCGACCCAAAATTGAAAAACTCAGATTCAGATCGATCATTTGAAATTCAGATTCACAAAACAGATTAAAAATAAATAATTTAAATAGTGAATTGTGATTAACGAGAACTACAGAATTTAAATTGTATATTCATGAATGAAAGCTCATACAATTTTGATCTAGAATTAAGATTCAGAAATCGTATTTTTTGTACATTTCAGAATCGTATAGAAATTCAGATACACATTCAAAATTTAACTATTGAATTCAGGTTCAGAATGCAGATTCAAAATTCAGGAATACATGCAGCTTGTAAATGAGTTTTACAATAAACATAAAATGTTTGAGGAATTCAAGAGATCATGAACTTGAAAATTTGCTTGCCTATTCAATTTCCAGATTTAATTTTTTTATCCAAATAAGTTTGTACAGTACACACAATTCAGTTGAAAATCACAAATATAAAGTAGAATTTAAGTTAATTTTTTCAGTTTGTTTCATGAAAAATTCATTATTTTATAAAAAAAAATCATCCACAGGATTTACATAACGCAACTGATTATTTAAGGAAAATATTTGTTTTTAAATAAACATGCACCTGAGCTTCACTTAAAAAATCTGCATAAAATTCTATATTTTCTCGATGTATTGTTTAACATTAATTATATTGAAGTTTCAAATTTCACACTAAAATTATAAATTTGGTTAATGTTTGCATCAATCAAGTTGGATCCAAAAATGTTTTACAGGGTGGCCACAACTTTTTCATTTTGAAATTCCCGGTTTTCCAGGACAAAAATTCAAGATTTTCCAGGCTTTGATTGTCAATTTTCGTCAGCATATAGTAAAATTTTCAACTTATTGAATTGATTTGGTTGTTTCATAACACTCAAATAACCGAATACTTAGAGGAATTCGATTCTATTTTAAGGTTTTAATCACATTTTAATGAATCATAGAAAAACATACAACACAAAATCGTTTTGGGGTTTCAAATCATTTTTACATTTTTTTATGTGTTAAAGTTATCAATTGTGTTACTACCGCTCACAAAATCCACGTCTATAGAATTTTAAATCATGTCCATCATGTAACTCCCTTGCCACAGTGAATTCAGTAAAATTGGTTTTTCAGACATTTTACAGTCAGTAATCAATGCATCTTCAAGTGTAATATAAATTTTTGCTAAACATTTATCATACTGACTCACAGAGGATTGTTTATAATTGCCCATGTTTTTCAAAACACGGGGCGATTATGAGCACTTATTTTTAGGAATTTATTGATTCTCTAAACTTATCTTTAATGTTTAAAATACCAATAACCGTCAAGATCTTGGAAAAAAAACCGTTATACATAACTTTATCAGTTTCTAAAATCTGTGAATATGAGATTGTATGCACAAAATTCTTTGTTCCTTTGTGAATACAAAAATTCCCCATGACTAATTAAGGGTAAATGTTTGAAGAATACAAATCGTATCTAGACGCAGTGTTTAGATTCCTCTAGAAATATTGCCAACACTTAAAATTTTTAGGTTACAAGAATCTTAACAGTGTTCATTACTATCCCATATCAACCTGGGAAATTATGAACAGATATACATAAGAACAAAAAAGGATGATCTTTAGTTGACCCTACCATTTTCCGTAGAACTTGTCTAAGCTTGTTTAAGCTAAGTTTTGATTTTTTTTTTTTTTCATTGAAAAAGTCTATATTAGCAAAAAAAAATCTTATTCAATTTTTAAATCGTTATTATAATTGTATTTTATGCAATTCAGTGCTAAAAAGTTAACTCTTAGACACTGAAAACATTATCGAAAAGCAATAATATTTAAAGTTTTGCCTGCAAAAGTACAGTCCACGATCTACTTCATCACAAATTTTCAATCATTTGGCATAGTAATTGACATGTGGTTATTTGCAAGATGCACTTCTTGTAGGTCAATTAATGAATTTTTCATTTTTTTTTTAAATTGTGTATGCCACTCGTCGCAAAACTAGATTTTTTTCAGCACTCAACGTAATTATCTAATTCGACAAGCCCCATTGAATAAATTTAAAACTCGTGCTAAAAAATAATTCAAGAATTCAAAATTCTTATATCTAAATTTATTATAATAAAATCAAAAGTATCGTAAATCAATAAATATAAGAAACATTTATTTTTGATTTTCAAAGCGTAGTCAAATTAAATTTTGCAGTATAAATTGATTGATACTCGAATTAAATACCTATACTATTGAAAAAATCTGAACTTCAGGACTCATGGATTTTGAGTTCAATATAACATTTTGATACATTGAAATTGCAAATTTGGAAATAAATTTAAAAAGAGACAATGTAATTTTTTGTAGTCGCCATACAAAGTTTAAAAAAAACACATTTCTGAACCCTCCACTGCATACGATTCCATATTTGGCTTCGAACTTGTTTGAAAAATAGATCTATTCTTTGCAAAAAAACTATTCCATAAAAAAATTCTCAGCGTTTTCATTTTCCATTGAATATAGAGTATTAGCTTTGTTATGCAGAAAATGTGGATTTGATTTCAGTGAAAAAAGTAACCGTTAATTGTTCTAAATATATTTTAATTTGAAGTCAATTTTTTGGGGTAAAATTATGAAAAATAGATAACTGTTCCGGTTAATAATATGGTCATAACGTATTTTGTAATGTTTGCTTGGAAACAACCCCTGTATCCGGAAAACAAATCAAAACTAATTTTATTAATTTATGCAAAAAAAATAAATTGAAAAGTGCACAAATAAGGTTTTAAAAATCGAAGAGACTCAACAGTGTACATAAAATTTCAGAAACTATGAGGTAGGTTATGTAATATATTCAAATCTGTAAAGCCTTTGTTTCACAAATACATTGTGCCGTCCTGAATTCGAATCATTTGTCAGATTCTGTCAAACCTAGTTCTGGTGATATTGGGTTTAGAAATTTAAAAACTGTTAAGTTTTGAGTAAAATATTACCTAGTTATCCTAGATTCAAAGAAACAACACTTGAACAAATCCTCAAGTTTAAAAAAGCAGTAGAAAAAATGTTATTGTTTGTAACATCATTGAAGAACATTTATGAGCTTTCAAAATCAAAGATTTAAATTCTTTTTACATCTTTGTTGAAGACTTCAGATTTTTTTTAAACTTATGCTTTTAAAAAAATATATGAATCATTTGATTTAAAATATTCCAAAATATCCTTAAATTCTCATACTTCACCAGATTGTGAAAAATAAACTTAAAGGACACCTCAGTTTCCTGAAAAGTATCCACTATTTACGGTCTTCATAAAAGTTGATCATTGATTCGAAACCTACGATTTGAGTATCTTAGAAAAATTCTAAAATATAGCTAAAAAATTTAACTAAAAATTATTAATATTATGGCAATAATTTTGTTATTTTTTTTTTTTAACATTCAAATTCAAGGATTTTTTTTCTTAAGTGCGTCACTCAAAACACAAATATGTATATTTTTAAGAAAGTACTATGCTATGTTGAATCATTTAAAGATTTTGGAAGAATTTACATAGTGTCTTCTATCAGGGTTGCTAGCGATTTTTCGTTTTGAAATTCCAAAGTTTTTCCCGGTTTTTCCCAGGTTTTTTTCCCGGTTTATACACGTTTATAAAATAAAATAATGGTGAATAAAAAAATCAATGTCTCATGGGCCTCACATTTTTAACAATTGTATCCCAAAATTTGTTAACCGGTCATGTTAAGAAATCATGACAAATACTTTGACGTCTTTTAACACGTTGTCTTTTCGTATAAAATTGACAGGTTTTCATGATTTTTTAAAACGAATCTAACGAAAATGGCATCTAATCGTTGTTTTGCTCCACGATTTAAAAAATATTACAAAAGTAAGTCCTGTTAAATTGATCTTGAAACTATAATGTATAGTAGGTATGTACTTTTTAGCAACTGTAAAATTTTCTAGAATTTTTATAAAAAACATCGAAACATAATATCAAATCAGTTTGCAAACTTGAATATGGATTTGTCTAACAAAACTTAAAATCATCAGATTGCAGGAAAATATTTAGTTATTTCCTGAATACAGTTATATTTATTTGTACAAAACTTAAGAAAGAAGTTTTAGAATTTTTTTTATCCTTACAATACAAAACAATGAATAACTTTAGTAGTGCTTTAGTCCAAAGATTCGTGAAAATATTGAAATTGGGAATAAGACAGGCCGTAACTTTAATTGTTTGAATGTAAGCTATCTTTTTTGTATAAGGGTAGATACCTTAGATTACAGATGAACTTGAATTTCGACAGGAGCTTTTTTAGATACAATTTTTACATTAGACATTTAGCAAAAGTTTAACGTAGGAAGAATTAAAAACTAAACACTTGCGATAAAATGCTTTGTTCCTCAGGCCGATTCAAACGAAACGCACAACAACAACATTGAAAAATCAATATTTTTTTCTGATAAAAAAGGTATAACTGTGCTTGAAAACGTCTAACGCTGCCAAATTATTTGCTCTTTGCATAAATTAATTTAAATTAAACTGGTACAGTCGAACCTGGATAAGCGAGAAACCTCCATAAGTGAAAGAAAACACCAAATCCCAAGCTTTTTGAAGCACAAAACCTCGTTAATGTGACAATGTAAAACCTCTATAAGCTAGAATCATTCTAAAGACTAGACCAAGGAAATTAGAGAAAATACCAGTATTGTGTTGAAATGTTGGTACCAAAAGAATATTGGGTTACCAAAGAGCAAATATCCACAGTTCCATATTGAAACTCACTCTAGAAAACTTTGAACTGATGCATCAACTGGTTTCTTATAAATCAGTGAATTTTTATCATACACACATTGAATAGTTGCATTTCTAAATCACTTTAATGATTTTATATGTTGCTGACCCCCTATAAAAAAGAATCTGGTTAAGTTAGAAACCTCTTTAAACGAGTTTTGTCTCTTAGGCTTTCACTTATCGACGTTCGACTGTAGTCAGTTTCATTATTGAATTTAAAACATTTGAGTTTTGCTTGTGAATGTAGCAACCGCTGAAAATCACATATTGCTCCGTAATTAGTTAAAAATACGATTCAAACTTGGTTTGTTTACTAATGAACGAAAATAAGCGTTTATAAGATAAATCTATATTGAAACTGTCAAAAACTACTCTTAAATTTAGAAATTATTTGAAAAATATTCTTGAAATTCCGGGAAAAAAATTTAAACACGCAATTTTCCCGGTGAGGTGCCAAAATTCCCGGTTTTTTCCCGGTTTCTCGGTGACGCGATGAAATTCCAAAGTTTCTCCCGGTTTTTCCGGTTTTCCCGGTTCGCTAGCAACCCTGCTTCTATCGACATAAACATATCTTTATGAAAAAAGGAAAAATTTTACTGGATTTTTTTCTAAATTTTATTTAAATTTTCGTCACGAATCAGGTTAGAAATCAGTTCATTCGAAATTTTCGCAAATTTTCAAAAGAATCTTGACAAATTCAAGCTTTAATTTCAATTTGAAATTTTCTGGACCAGTGATCAAATAAGTTAATTTTCCAAACAGTGCATTTAATAGGGGAAGGTTTCCTTTTTAGTTAAGCAAATTTTCAGCGATGTGAAATTTATTATTATTAAGCTACAAAAAAGACCGTGCCGTGCATGAGAATAATTGTCTTGTGTTTAACTCTTAAATTAAATACTATCATTGGAAAATTATAATATTAGCATCTTTTCACATTCCCAGTCGAAATTGATAGTTTAAAAATATTAATTGTAATGATATGCGAAACTTGAACAAATTTTAGGAGACTTTTTGAATTTCTCATCTCATTCTTCGAGGCAGTTTTGAACTCTAGGTTCCGGTAAAATTAGTGAGTTTTTTTCAATTTGAAGGTAGTTGAATAGAAATCAGAGGATAGTTTAAAAATTTCCAAATTTATGGTATTCTTCTTATACATTTTTGAACTGTTGAATTCTGTCTTGGAAATTGAATTTTAGGTTGAATCCCTGATCTTAGAACCAAAAATGAATTTCGGTTTTCTTTTGTTAATTTTCCCGGTTTTGGGTCTGAATTCCCGATTTTTTCCCGGTTTTCCCGGTTCGATTTTCAATTCCCGGTTTTTTCCCGGTTTTCCCGGTTTTCCCGGTTTTCCCGGTTCTATGGCCACCCTGGTTTTATCACTCAGTTGTATTTTTGAAAATCGGATTTATTTTCATCGATGGTTAAAATCTTAGAATTTACAAAAGAGTTTGGAAGATTGAGCTTGTTTGATTTGAGCAAAGATTTAGTTTTTATTAAAGAAATTGAAGGCTCTCCTAAAAAAAAGATTTTATGCTCTATTCAAACAAGTTGAATCTATCAAACTCTTGAATAAATTTAAAAATTTTAACCATCGATGAAAGCGAATTCCAAATTTTGTAACTTAAGGTTTCATCATAAAAAATTCGCTCACCGTTAAGGTTTAGGTAAAATTTTCTAAAGTTACGATTTGATACGAATACTAATTATGTAAAAGAGCTTAAAATGAATAATCATATAGTTACAAATATAATTTCGTATTGATTTTTTTTAATTCGTACATTGTTGGGCAAAAAATCGAAGATAAAAATCAGTCACCAACCCCCCCTTCCCATGAGTAGGTTCTTCCTACGGCCTTGATGTAATGCATCAGCAAATTATTGTGACGTCCTGTCAAGTAATTTTGGAAATAGCGTTCAATGAAGAAATTTTTCGTGCGCCATCTATAATTTTTGCTACCTCCATTTTTTTTTAAACGAGCTTATTTTTGATATAGTTTTTTGTTTCTTGAAGCTTGACTCTAAAAATTATTCAAACATTTTAATTTGGTCGAAATAATGACAAATTCAGCCGATTTTCCTCTTTGGGAACAAAAATCCCCATATTTCACTTTTTATCACTCCACCGCAGTTTTCGCGTAAAGACACAATTCCAGATCCAGATCCAAAACAGAGAATCAACTTTAATGGACCTATTGAAGTGCTATGCAAGGCATATGGCCGCATTTGGAAGCAGTCTTCTTTGAAAATTTATCCATTCATCGTGTCATTAGTTCTAAAAAATTTTGATCGATTTGCAGCTTCCACAGATCGTGGAAATACTAGACATTAATATTTAAAAAGTGTTTTGTTCTCCTTGTTTATCTCCGGAGCATCCAGGCTAAACTTTTCAATGAAAAGTTTCTGCCAGGTACCCGCTAAAGAGTTCGTTTTGCAACCGATTACGAAATTTTCCAAAATATTTCTCCGCAAGTGGTGCATTTATTTTGCACACGATTTGGCCACCGTTTATTGTTAATTTTTCCGGAGAGCAGCTTTTTTACATTATTGAAATGGAATCAGGCCTGTTTTCTAGTCGGCAACCTTTTGAGTCAGAGAAGCCAAAAACTTCAAATTTTCAAAATTTCTGAGTTTGAAAGAGCCACATTATAGATTTATTGTTTTTTTTTATATAAATGATGAAAGAACATTTGTTTTACGAAAATAACTTTAAACTCATTAGAGTTTTTTTTCTAACACTTGGATTTTTCTTTTAAATCTGTTGCTGATAATCATTGAGTACATAGGTTCTCTTCTGGATCGTCAACTCTTTTAACATGTTTTGATTTCATATCAATTTTAATACGTTGGCAAATATCAAATCAAGGAAATTTCAAATCCATATAAAGCTTAAATGAATACTTTGCATGATGTGAAGTGAAAGATTTTAACATATTTACATAAGCAGAATATTTACGATTTCTTCAGCAAAGAAAACCTTTTAAAATAACAAAGTAAGAAAAATAAATTTTCTTAAAACTATCAAGCTTTTTATTTATTTATTTTTTTTTTCAATTAAGCTAATCCTTTCAAAAATCCAGAAATATGAGGTAAAATTAAACAAAAGTGTTTGTATTAGCCTGAAATTTTAATCTTCAAAAATTATGCTCTTGACAACTGGAAGAATTTTCAAAATTCATGACATCAAGCAAACGCGTCTTCAGAAATTTATGCACTTGGAGAATCCAAAATTTAATTTTATATCACATGTGATTCTTCAGTTTTGTGCGTCCAATTGAATGAAGTATTAAATAAAATGCATTGTAAAATATTCATCAATGCTTACTATTTAAACCATAGATTATTGGAAAAAAAAATCTGTGGTTCGACCAGTGTACATCTGTAATAATATGTTTTTAACTGGCAAAATCAGTTCAAGGATAGTTTTTAAGTTTTAAAACAAAAATTAATAAAAATAAATCAACGGTAATAAACTCTTAATCGAAAATGAAAAAAAAGTCCTTAAAGGAAACTTCGTTTGAAAAATTTGTGTGCTTTTGGTAAATATTGGAATTTAAATGTGTCCAAAGACTCAAAGGTTTCTTTTTTAAATTCATACTATTTAATTATTGAAAAAAAACTACTTCGGAGTGCAAAGATCAATTTAGTTCCTGATTACAAAGCCTATGATTAAGTTTTCAGAATTAAAAATTTTCATTTATTTTCAATTCTGATTCGAGTTTGAAAAGCTGTCAAACTTTAATTTGTAATCCTCAAATCATAGTTTTGGAATAGTTTATTTGAATTTCACTTTCTAACCTGCTATTTATTGAGTAGGCATTCCAAATGTTTTCTGTATGTATCCAGGCCAGGTTAATCCAAGTATTGAGTTTCTAAATTTTAAACTCAAAACCGGCTAAAATCTCGGCAGATCCAGCAAAAATCTACGTATCTTCCATAAAAAGGCAAGAAAAAAGCGGAAAAATAAACACACGAAAAATGATTTTACCAAGGCACATCAGCGGTGTTCGATTTTTATTTCAGAATTTAAAAAACCATGCGAATTAATTTCCTAGAAACAAGTTCGGAATTTGAAATTTTGTAAAAATTGAGAATAATCCTGGAAAAATCGGGCCTTTTTACTCGATTCGCAAGCAGACCGGACCTGGCATTCCCATTTTTTTCTTTGAAAATCTGGGCAAGCCTGGCTAAAACCGAGAAATTTGGAATGCTAATGAAATTTTCAGATACATTAAAATAATCGTTTTCAATTCAAATCAATGAGATAGGATTGAGGTGGTTTTTCCAATATTTTTATGTTGTTGCGCGTCAAAGTTGTAAGTATTTATCTAAATGTTAAAAAAGTTTCTCGGCGATTTCAGTCTCAAAAAATCTTGAAACAATGTTTATATACTACATTTTATCATCAGAATCTTTCAAAAAGTTTTAAAAAGTATCATCAAACGAAAACATCATTAGTTTGCAATACGCTCAGCCAGTAAATAGCAATATTCCATAGAAGCTTGCACGCAACTTAAAAGCTCATTCAATATTCTATATTTTCACACAAAAGACAACGAGACGACATTTTCTTCAAGACAGTTTCATAGATTCAAAAAACATTCTGGATAATTAAAACGAAAAATTACTGTAAATAGAATTTAAAGTTTTTAACATACACATAGCTTGATATTATATCATTTTTTACTCATTTCATAATATTTATTTTGTCTTGTCCTCAAAATATTAAAACAGTAAGAAGTGAAGGAATCTGATTAGCTGATACAATAATTAATCAAAAAAAATTTGTAAACTTCTTCCAACTCGCCAGATTCCTTGATAAAGGCAAAGTAAACATGCCGAAACGTCGGATGTAGTAGTTTTTTAAGACTGAAACCGCCGAGAAACTTTTTGAACTTTACTGGATCAGTCGATAGGAAATTTAAATATTTTTCGAAATGGTCGATTAATCAAAATACGATTTTAGAAATTCCAACTGATCAATTTTCATAGGGAGCAAAAAAGTGATTGCGAGTGCTTAAAGTATAAAATTTCATGAGGGTTTTTTTAATGATAAATTTTTATTTTCCCATAAGCTACAGTTCAACTTTTGAGTGCGATTGATTCAAAAATATAAACACGTTCTGGAAATACGTAATTTGATTTAAGTTTTTGTTGTTTTAAAACAGTTATTCTTTGCATTTACGGTTAATCATAAATTAAATCTTGATCTCTATGCTGATGCTTCAAAAAACAGTGAAAAGAAAAAAATTGTAAAATAAGGCTTCAAAAAATGCTATTTCGCTTATCCCTATAGCGGATGCAATTTTAAAATTCACTTCTGGACCTATGTAAATCCGTGTGCCAGGTCACTATTATCGCTTCAGCAATATTTTATTAAATATTTTCAAAATATTAGAGCAGTGAACTAAAGAGCCGCAAAGTCTGTCAGAAAACTGTATGTTTTTTATCACTTCCCACATTCCTTTACATCATGGAATCAATCATCTTCACTTCACTGTTAGATCCTCTAGGACTCTGTGAACGATGTACCACATGAATTTTGGTCGAAAAGTTTATTTTCAGCTAGTTCTTGGCCTCCCACTGAAAGGTTCCAGGATTTTCCCGATTCTGACCAAAAAAATTGTGCATAAGCTTCTGTATTGAACGCTGTTTCTAAAACCACTTGACAGATGTTCTCCAAATTTTGTACAAGTACCTACACATTACATTAGCTTCACTGAAAAATTTTTCAATTTCCATTCATGCATTCAGAAGTTATTCACACATCAAAGTGTTGTTTTTTATTGTCTGAGGTTTCCAAAATTATAAACATTGTACAAATCAGTAATGAATCAAAAGAGATATTGTTGTATTACTTAGAAATGTCAAACTGGGCCGGATTAGGTTTAAACTCTACCCAATGAGTGTTCTCGTTTCATCTAAAAACTTTAAAAAAAAAACCGTTTTCGCAAATGTTTCACGTATTCGAGCGCCCATAAACATATCGGCAATCAATCCAGCACAGTTGCCACTGATAACATTTATCTCCGAGAACAAATGCTCCATCAACAAACCTAATCAGTGACGAAGACGCGGAGAGGACAAACTGAACCGAGTACGAGTACTAACAGTCGTAAGCTCATTTCCGGTAGGCCTTTATCAATAGTAAACTTGTCATGCATCCTTCTTCTGACTGGTTGGCTTATCAGACAAACGTAAGGTGACGTAACAGGCTCAAATCAAACAAAAATAATGGCACAGATTAGCACGGTTTTACACACCGAAAACAGCAATAAACTTGAATTATTTGTTAACTTTATTTTGGGACAGATAGAATCTAGATAAGTGAAATATTAGCCTCAGATAATTCGAGGTGAACTTTCTTTCCAAAAAGAATTAAAAGGGATTTCAAAAGGATTCTTTCAATTTCGTGAATCTTGAAAATTGAATTTATAACAAACGGTCATTCTCAACATCCTAGAAGCAAAATATTTAGAATCAACTCTTCCAAAACAACCCCTCATTTTTTCAGACGATAGTAACGATGAATGCCCGGAGCGGAAATCGGACATTCAACCGATAATGGGCGATTTGTTTGGCAAAAAGACATAAACAACTGGGGCCCCCTTTTTTGCGCGATAAGAAACTCGAGGCAGTTTCACCAACTGGTCAGTCAGAAACGTGCAAAAACCCTCGTAGACAACCTAGCGTCAGTTGATGGTTGATTTTTTTTTATTGTTTTTAATTGGAGTAAATCTGATTGATGGATAGAATTATTCTTTAAAATGTTTAATAAACTGAATTCTATTCTATTTTTTTCTATTTATTGAGGATTTAAACCAACTTTGTCATTTAACCTCTACCATAATAAACAAACTGAATTTTCCTTTAAGATACAATAGCACTGCGAGAGCAAAATTAGCCGACCCCCGTCCATTCATGAGATTTAGACCTTACGCGTAGAGAACCTATGCGTGTTCTTCGTGAAAAAACCTTTTCTTTTGAGAGAGAAAAATTTGTTTTCGAGAGAGCCTTTCTTGTCTTCTGTAAAAAAATTTAGCTCTTCGAAAGCTTGTTGAGGCTGAAATTAGCCGATCTACGTCCCTTCATGAGACTTAGACCTTACGCGTAGGAACCTATGCGTTTTTGAGTGAAATACAGCTTTCTCTTTTGAGAGACAAAGGTTTTTTTTAGCTAGTCTTTCTTGTCATTCTGGAAAAATTTAGCTCTTGCCTTCTTCATCCGATATCACTTGATCTTTCCGGGGCCAAACCTCCTCTAACATATGAAGCCATTTTTCTTGATACGCTTGATCCTCAATAGAATTTTGTTGCTTCATTCCGGCTATCCCTGACAGTCGTACGTAATCATCCTTGCCGAAACCTCTAATTTGGACCACGATCATTATCTGACACAAAGCAACAATAACAATCGAGAGACGAGAAGAGAGAAAAAAAAACAAGGAGAATCAAACGGGTAAAAAACAGGAACATCCAAATTAACTATAATACGCTTCCGTTTTGCGTTTCGGTAATGAATGGAGCTTCTTTTCCGGACCTGGAGCGTGTTGTGTTGCCGTCTCTCGGGTTCGATTTTTGTAGCGTGGCGTGAGCCTCACTTTTCCCCCAGCTTCTGATGATCCCCTTCCAGATATCTACTCTCATTGTGATTTTCAAGTGTTCTTCCAGGGTTTCAAGAACGACACCACAACAAAAGAGGAAGCTCGTTGTTTCTAGAAATCTCCACGCCACACCCCTTTCTTCGTTCAAAACTGGGGCCAGAATCTTAGGAGGTTCCGCTGTAGTTTTTTATTCTTCTGACTTCTTAGATTTAATTTTAAGGTTTTGGTCAATGGGAAAGAGAGCGACCGGCGGCGGCGGCAGGTTGCTTGCCCCAGGAAAGCGATCTCCCGGCGCATCTTAAATAAGCGGATGAAATAACGTTCCAAATTAAGCGAAGTGATGATCTAGAAATGACTTCCCCCAATAATGCCGCGATGAAAGGGAAATGGACCAACGAAATGAAACGAAACCAAACGAAAAACAATCTTGAAATTTGTTATTAATTTATGACTTTGGTTTTTCGATCCGATCGGTTTCTCTCTTCTCTTCTGCTGTGACTCTATCCGGTTGAACTTGGCCCCGGGACCGAGAATATGTAGTAGCTAATTTATTGGTCAAAAGTTTTCAATATATGTAATTTTTCGAACTGATTTAAAATTTGATTTACATTAGATGTGCCTACGGCACCAAAATGATGGGTGAGATCATTCGCCTTTGACTGACCAAAATTTGAAACCGAATTACTCGAAAAATCTAGAGACGTTGAATCTAAGCCGAAGATCGCTGTGCGCTACATTGTCCAATTAAGATTGTTTTCGGAGCGGAAATAAAAATAATTTATAAATGTCAGTCCAGAGTGGTCTGGGTTCCGAAGCTTGATCAATGGAATCGAATGTAGTTTCATCTCGATTGAGTATAATTTATCAATCAGCGAGTGAGCACACGATACCTCGAGTCGATTGGTTTTATGAATGAAATCGACACTTGTTTTTTTCCAGAATGGAAGATGACCTAATGGGTAGAATGATCTTGATAGTTCTCCGCTATATGAGAATAGCACTCACATCAGGGTTTCATTTGTGAGATCAAAATAAAATTGAAAGATGTTGACTTACGTGATGAATTGGAATGTCAGTCTTACCTGGAAAAAAGAAGAGAAATGAAATTATAATTCGTGAAATGTACGGTATTTTCAATAATTGAAAAACAGGCCTAAGCAACAAATAATTCTTTAAAAAGATTGATGTTGTTGTGAGATTGTTGTGAAATTTTCTTTATGACAAACTTTAAGATTGTTTCAAGACTGTATTAAAACTTTAAAAAAAATCATTTTTTTTTTGGTAGAACTTTTAAGAGTTCCGAATCCTTTTAAAGTCACGTAATGAAAAATGTGAACAAGAAAATATTCTTGTAGGTTCTTAAAAGTAAATTATTATCTGAAAAAAAGACTCTACAAAATCCTTGAAAAAGGTTAATGTAGGTATTCATCATATTACTTATTAAAAAGAATCAAATGTTTTTTTTTTAATTCTACATTAGCTTCTGTTAAAATACGTTGAACTTTCTAGGGATTAATTCAAGAGTTTTTGCTCTTCAAAAACAAAAAACAGACCGTTTTAAAAAGATTGGTTGGCAGCAGTTTTTAAAAACATTCATTTAACTTCGAATTTTTTTTCTGAAACAAACGCATACTCAATAAGAGTTTTATAAAAAAAAAAAAGAGAAGTTCTCAAGTAATACTGAAGAATGCGATATTCTGGCAACTTAAAATATAAGTCCGAAGGTGAGCAAGTATTTCAAAAGCTAACCCAAAAATTACAAATTTGGGCTAAATTTCAGCTAAATCGAACACAATTATACCGGAACAAATATCGATTTCTTCTTTTGTCACTCCCCTTCAAATTAAAAAAAAATAGTAGGGGGATAAATAAAGTGTGAATTATTTTATGGGAATTTCAAAGAATTTATGAAATCTCCGAAAAATTACAAAAGCAAAAGATTACTCGATTCTCAGGTTTTTTGTAATGGTATATTATGCCATTTTTTGCATACAAGCTTTCGTGCAATTTATTCCAATTTATTAGCGATATTCCAACTCCAGACAAAAGAAGGATTTGAAATGTGTTTCGGCCTCAAGCGGTACTACAAAGCGCTCAGTTTTGAGTCATTCAAAAAGTACTTTTGAAATAAAAAAAATTTATATATATCAAATGACTTCTTAATAAATAAAATAAAAATTAAAAATTTGATAAAAATTAAAAAAAATTAAAAAAATTAACAAAGATAGCAAAAGTGGCATCAATGCAAAAAATGGAACGTAACTTAAAATAACAAAATGGCTGAAAAGATAAAACGATGACGAGCTAAAAGATGACAAGAATGAAAAACAACAAAACCTAAAAAAAAATACAGAAACAACAAGAATAACGAAAACCACAAATCATTTAAAAATTAAAAAAAAATGGTATAATTTTTAGACATGCACATGGCAAGTTACAAAATGAAAAAATATTACACAGATGAAAAAAAAACCATTTCTTATGACAAAAATGCATAAATGCCAAAAAGTATAAAAATGTTACAAACTACAAAAATGAATAAAAATATCAAAAATTACAAAAACGACAAAACTACAAATTTTTAATGATAGAAAGATAATTGTTGAAAAAATAAGAAAAAAATTTGCCAAATGATGACAAAAATGATATAAATAAATTTGAAATAAAACGAATCCAAAAATGACAGATTTGTTTGAAATGTTGAAAATGATGAAAACAAAGCCCAAAGCCAAACACAAACGAAACAAGAAAAGAACGAAAAAACAAAACCATTTGAAAATAACAAAGATGGCATTAATTTCAAACATGACACGCATAGCAAAAATAAATCAAAAACTAAAAAAGAAATAATAAATAATATCACCAAAATGGCCGTGATTTCCTAAAAGTACAAAAAAAAGTTGTAAACGACAAAACAAAAAAATGACACGATGCCCAAAAATTAATTAAAATGAAAAAGATGACAAAAATGACACAAACGATAAAAATATAAAAAATTACAAAAAAGATAAAAATAATAAAAATGGCCACAATTCTGGCGAACCAAATATGGTGACATAATTTGAGATTATTGGTAGTTTTCTGTATTTTGACACTTTCGTAATTTTCGTGTACAGTCAGGGTTGCCAAATTAGTTTTTTTTTCAAAAATCAGGGACTGGGAAAATAAAAATCGAAACATGTCAAAGTAACGGAAATTTCACTCAAAGTGATGACCTTATTTTTTGTCGTCGTTTTACATTTTCTCTTCCTTCAGCAATGCGTATCAAATGTAGTTCCTTACTACCCATTTTTCATTGCATTCGCAAAAATCAGGGGAAAACAAGCTTATTTTAAAAAATCAGGGAAATCCAATGGTCTATCAGGTTCTCAGGTTGAGCCTCGAAAAATCAGGCAAATCCTGGAATATTAGGCACATTGGCATCTCTCTCAGTGTACAGTGTTGAAAAGTCACTTGCATGTCAGATTCTGTTGGCTTTTCAAAGCTCGGTACAAGAAACTTCTGATGAGAGCTTGTTGACCCATTCATACGAGACATCCCAAAAGGTTTTACAATAAGTTGGTTATCAAACATCCCATAAAATGGTCCTTCGAACCGGATCCAAGGAACAAGAAAATGCCGATGAGATAAGGCAACCTGAATTTTAGAAGAAAGGGGATCGCGATGTGACATGTTGTGAACTAATCAACCATTACGTAGACCTGATCTCCTACATGCCTGACGTCATACAGGGATGACGTACTACAGGCGTGACATCCTCCATGCCTGACATCCTACAGGCCTGACGTCATACATGCTTGACGTGCTACAGGTTTGACGTCCTACAGGCCATACATTCTACAGGCCTTACGTCTTACATGCCTGACGTTCTGCAGACCAGACGACCTACAGGCCTGACATCCTGAAGGCCTGGCTTCCTACAGGTTGACGTACCATTGGTCTGACGTCCAGACACGTTCTACAGGCCTGACATGTCCTACAGGCATGACACGTCCTACGTCCCACAGGCCTGACGTCCTGCAGGCCTGACGTCATACAGGCCTGACTTCCTACAGGCCTGACTTCCTACAGGCCTGACGTCCTACAGGCCTGACGTCCAACAGGCATGACGTGCTACAGGCCTGACGTCCTACAGGTCTGACGTTCTACAGGCCTGAAGCTCTACAAGCCTGATGTTCTACAGGCCTGACGTCCTACAGGCCTGACATCCTACTGGCCTCATGTCCTACAGGCTTGACGTCCTTCAGGTTTGAAGTCCTACAGGCCTGATGTCCTACAGGCCAAATGTCACACAGACCTGACACGTCTTTCAGGCCTGACGTACTACTGGCCTGAAGTACTTCAGGCCTGATGTCCCACTTGCCTGATGTCCTACATGCCTGACGTCCTAGAGACCTGACGTTCTACTGGCCTGACGTCCTACTGGCCTGACGTTCTACTGGCCTGACGTCCTACTGGCCTGACGTCCTACTGGCCTGACGTCCTACTGGCCTGACGTCCTACTGTCCTGACGTCCTGCTGGCCTGATGTCCTACTGGCCTGATGTCCTACTGGCCTGACGTCCTGCTGGCCTGACGTCCTACTGGCCTGACGTCCTACAGACCTGACGTCCTACAGGCCTGACGTTCTACAGGCCTGCCGTCCTACAGGCCTGACGTCCTACAGACCTGACGTCCTACAGGCCTGACGTCCTACAGGCCTGACGTCTTACTGGCCTGACGTCCTACTGGCCTGACATCCTACAGGCCTGATACGTCCTACAGGCCTGACGTACTTTAGGCCTGACGTACTTCAGGCCTGATGTCTCACTGGCCTGATGTCCTACTGGCCTGATGTGCTACAGGCCTGACGTTCTACACACCTGACGTTCTACTGGCCTGACGTCCTACTGGCCTGATGTCCTGCAGGCCTGGAATACTACAGGCGTGTCCTACAGGCCTGGCGTCTGCAGCTTCCTTACAGGCCTGACGTTCTGCAGACTTGCTTTTCTACAGGCCTGACGTCCTGCCGACTTGCTTTTCTACTGGCATGGCGTCCTGCCGATTTGCCTTCCTAAGGTCCTGCCGACCTGCCTTCTTACAGACCTGATGTCCTGCAGACTTGCCTTCCTACAGGCTTGACGTTCTGCTAGCCTGATGTTCTACAGACCTGACACGTTCTACAGGCCTGAAACGTCCTACAGATCTGACGTCTACAGGCTTGACGTCTCACAGGTCTGACGTCCTACAGGCCTGACAACTACTACAGTCATGATGTCCTATAGGCCTAATATCCGTTTATCTTGGCGCTCTCCTGAGGATCTACGTGCATACTGGCTTAGATGACCTGATGACTTATGGCCTTACGTTAATGAAAGTTTGTTATAAAATAGAATTCTTATCAATTAATTGGGAGTAAAAATTTGGAGGAAATAGGAAGGAATAACTTAAACTTTTCTATTGACACGACACTTCGATTAAGGAGTATCCACTTTGAAATCTGTAATAAAAAATTATGGATTCATTGAAGACATTTTGAGCGGCTTCATCGCTGAGTATCATAGATTTGAAATAATAGACGGATAGACCATAAAAAGAAAGTTACAAAGCTGTTGAAAAGAGTGAGGAGTGTTTTGAATAGAAGCTTGATCACATACTGAATTTTTATTACTCACCAATCAACTGTATCGAAAAAGTAGTACCGAATAGAGCCGGCACTTCGTCTATCATTTCAAATCTATAATAAGCACCGAAAAAACCGCTCAAAATTTCTAAAATCAAATTCACGGTGATTTCTCCCCTTAAAAATTATCGCTACTCGTTGCAACGGCAGGCATTCCTACCCTACATATTTCAGTAGTAGTAGCTTGGTGACACTCCCCAGCACTCAGCAGCTTCGGAGCCATTAACCATCTCCCAAACGATCCAAAGCCGGAGTCAAAAGCTAATGGCAAATGGCTGGCCGGCTAGCGTGAAGCAGCAGCTCCAGCAAATAAGTAGTGTGTAAAAATGATGTCATATTTCCGGTTATTATGCAAACTGTGAGTAGCTGCCTGGCTGCTACTCCTCTCGCTAACCTCTGCTTGTTTTCCTACTTTTCGCTGCACGATTCTATCGCTCCAATCGCTCTACTATGCGACTGGGTGTTGCTGACTGCGTAAATTGTGTTTATTCTCTTTTTTATGCTTGTGCTGGCTGGTATTTGTATCCGCAGCTACTATTCAGTAGAAAAGATGCAACCAGCATTTTTTTCGAAGCCAACATGGCGGCGGATTAACTACATTAGGAACTATGACATGTGGTTTAAAAAAAAAGAATAGTCGAATGCAAATGCAAATAGTAGCAATTTTGAACTCGAAGGTGCCACACATTTTATCGAAAATCGAAGTCATTGACCCATAGAGTATGGTTCGTTTACAGAGAACGTTAAGCTCACCCTTTCGAAAAGCCTCACATTTTTCTTGTCTGAAAATTGTCTGTTGCTAGATAAAATTTATGAATGGCTAAAATGTTGCCAAGATGGCAGTTCTGGGCCGGTTTCAGTAAATATTTAATCAACCTATTCGCAATTGTGCATTCGTGCAGCAGCAGCCCCTAGAGCAAATATTTGAAGATGGCGACCGTAGGTCTAGATATGCATTTCGTAATACGGTGGCTTATTTCACTACTTATCACCAAAGTGTGTTTGAGGCAAGAATGTATTCAAAGCTATGAAATGTTAGTTTTCTGAAGATATCGTTTATAAACAACCTAAACTGATAAAGTGGGTTTCAAGTTCTGATTTCCTTCATAGACCGATTTTTTCAAAAGATCACTAGGATGATAATTTGTGTCATTTTGTCTTTCTAAAAATTTCTTGGAGACCTTATTTGTATAGAGATCACTAATGAATTGCATTTAGCACATTTAAAAAAAGAAGCTCATGCTTCCTCTTCGAATCCAACGCAGCAAAAATATAATGATCATATACCGATCGTTTGGACCAATCAGAAACCCCGCTCGTGACGATACAAACCCAAATTAGCTGCCCACTCTGTCAAAATATTAAAAATAAAACAAATCAACACAATCGCCACCGAAAAATTCTTTATAGGGGAGTAAAAAAAAACACACGAACAGCACCAGTCAACCGTAGCAATAAACAAATTTCATTCATTTACAGCTGGCTCAAATTGTGAGTGAAGGAAGGAGTGAAAACCCGCCCTGCCCCGAGAAATAGTGAAAACACACGCTTTTTTCTTCGTTGGGTTGGTGTGTTGAATGTGTTAATTAAAACCGGAACCGAAAAATTCAACAAAGCCAGCAACAGCAAAAGTATCGAAAAGGGAAGTAAGCCAAAAATAACGCCGTATCAGCATCATCACCATCAAGCTATCAGCGGGCAACCATCAGTAGCAAGTAGGGAATCTTTGTCAGAGGAAACCCTTCTGTTTTTATTCTTTTCTTGAAACAAATAAAAAGAACCAGTAAAGGCTAAGAAGACGATTCCGAAAAAGGAAAAAAAACATACAGATCTTAGATAGGGGGTTATAACATTTTAGAAGAGAGAATGTGAACAAACCGGGAGCTCACTTGGAAGAACACTTTCAGTGTTGTCTTTTCGTTTTAGCAAATTCAGCATATATTCACTGAAACGCTTTGGGTAAAAAAAAACTTGGATACCATCGTCACCAAACCTCGATAAAGCAAGAAAACCAAAAAGAGAGAAAGAAAGATAAAACACCACGAGAGGAAATCGATAGCAAGAAGAAGCTGCCGGAGCCGACCAACATATTACGGTTCTACTTAGAGCAGAGCTAGAACTTGGTACACTTGGCCGAATGAATGAATGAATGTCGCCCCGATAGATGAATGAAAATAGAGGAAACTTTGCACCGCGAGGAAGTGATCTCATTGCCTAGCACGCCGACAAACATGCGCTCGCTTTCGGAAAAAAATGTTAGGGTGGATCATCACGTAAGTTCAAATGAAAACATTGATATTATTCATGCGAAACTTAACTCAGTACTCCAGCTTGATTTTATTAAGGGTAACAAGTCACAATTCCAAAGACAAGTAGGAGTACTGTCGCATTCAGCTTAAGCTTACTGAGCCTGGGACCTACGCTAATTTAATTCACATAAATAGTCCCAACCGAAGAACTCGGAAGAATATATCCAAAACACTTTTTTTTACGACCTGTAGCTGTTGTATTGACGTAGTACCCATAAAGCCTAAAACCATTTGTTCCAGTGTCAATATAGGCATGATATGACATCTGCTTAATTGAGCAGACTCACAGCTGACATAGAAGCGAAATTGATATTCAATTAGTATCTGTAGTACACTTCAGTTATACCCTTTGCAAGTTGTGGAGCAATGTTGTTAGACTAGCTGCTACAACTATTGGGTTACGTTTACGGTTTTTAAACACCAATTCGAGCTTCTTTATTTTCGGAGAATCATCACAACTCATCCGGGTCAACACGAAAGGACAGGGTTGTTAAAAATATAGCTATAGTGGATAGCCTTTGAAATGCTCTATACTCCATAGTGATCATAAGAATAACATAACGTTTTACCGAAACTACTACGCGTTACTGAAGAGGTCGATCGACAGATTGAACTTAAGGACCGGCAGGCTAACTGAGGTTATGACCTTGCGGCGATCCAGATATAGAGTAGTCTCCACCGCAAAACTGAACATGGACATTGTATATGCAAGAACATCAGGAAGACTCAGACGTTCGTGAAGGAATCTACGGGCACTCGATTGATACTTTAGTGATTAGTTTCTGAGTCTTTGAGGCCTCGGAAGTTTAGAAAGGGAATCAGGTTAACAGTTCATGCAAACCATGTAATAAGGCGTTTAGATACAATGTTAGGACATATGTACATATATCACGAAATTCAATCAGAAAGTCGAAGACTGACCTATGGGAAGCTCTTATAAATATTTCCGGCAAGAAACCAAAGCACGATAACGCCACCATAACCATTTATTTGTAGACTTTAAGAAAAAACAATATTTGGACGGTTCACTAAAAAGGTATCGTTGATTATCCAGGCCGACTAATAATCAACAAAGGAACTCATCGTGATCTCACTCCTCGGTTCAGAGCCTTGATTGAAGAAGTAGACAACTCGATGAATGCCAAAATTATTCACGAGAAACCCCTTAGAGCATTTGGTGGTCTTTTTGATATCTCGTGTCAATTCAAGAAGTTTAAAAATGGTAAAAAGCAGTACTGAAGAAGAGTGAATGGCAAACATGTTGACTGTTTGACTTGCCCAGTCAATCTGTCAAACACCTCAGCGATCCGTTACAGCAGAAGGAGGGTCCTGGCGAGCGTGACCTCGTCCCTCCTAAAATATGGAGTGATAGCCTGGAAGACAGCGTTAAACAGGCAGTGTATCTGCAGTGTACAGCGGTATCCGTATCCTCGGTAGCGGCTGGAGTATTGGCGGGGGTCATGCCCATCTCGGTTTTGTTGGAGGAAGATATCTTCTGCTACGAGAACAGAGCCGTGCCTAATTTACGAAGAACCACTAGAGAGACCTCGATTATCAACTGACGGCCGCTGTGCGACAGCTCGTAAAGCCACCGACCATCGCTTGTGTCCTAATGTCGGTTCTAGGATGGATCAGAAACATGGTGAGGTGGACTTCTACATGACGCTGTTCCTAACTGCTCATGGATGCTTCATAGAGTACCATCACCGGTTTGGACACGTAGCCTTGCCACTCTACGTAACCTGCGGTGACACAGCAGAGACGCCAGAGCACATAGTGAACAACTGATCTAGTTTCGAAGGGCTGCGAAGTAGTTCCTGCGAAGAAGGGCTGCGAAGTAGTTCCACCTCCCTGTGGTGCAGAGTGGAAGCGTGTCTGCTTTATTGCAGACGCTAACGAACTTTGATTATGGCTATGGATACACTATCGGAAACGACTCCACATGGCCAAGGTGTGACGCTGAATCGTGCCGAAGAGCCTGGAAGGCTGGCGGGTCGTAAAATCACGTCAGTCACTATCGGTTGCCTGTGGGGCACCGGGACACACCCCACAGTATTCCAGTCCTTACTGAGCTAAGCAGGTCACTGGCGCAGTGGACCTCTCTGACCTTGCTACTCGTGGGAGTGGCCTTGAGCGTTCACCGGTTAGGCAACCTGCCAGCCCGGTGGACCCGACGGCGGAGTCGGTGGCAACACCGAATGAGGTTCGAGCAGACCCGTACGAAGCCGTACATGAAGCGCTGGTAGAGCTACTGAGCTCCCCGGAACTCCAAGACCCGGGAGCCCCGGTAGAGTTAGTGACGGCCATGGCTGGCATCACTGACCTTCTGGAGTGTGTGAAGTGGAAGTCCAACATTCACAAGGAAATACGCGAGAAGCTGGCCAGGATGATGCAGCTTATCATCGTAGCCAATAAAGCTGTGGTGGAACGTCTTGTGAAACCCGAGGCCATATCGAAAGAGCGCGGGCCGACAGAGACCCCTCTAAGGGCGGACACCATAAACCCGAAGAAGGTCAATGCCTTCGAACAAATGGAGGGAGGTCTTGCGTTTGCCAGCAACGACAAACGCAAAAGAGGGTCTCTCGTGGAGCTTAGATTCCAGCGGGACCTATACAATTAAGGCGGCCGAAGTTCTTGGCGACAAGGCTGAGGTACGGGCCCTCTGTAAGATAATGACCATCCGGGTCAAAAATGTGGATGAGGTCACAACGGAAGACGAACTGCGGGGCTGTCGAATAGTGTGCGCCGGCCCCAGCTACAAAGATAAGGCAACATCTTCTGCGTAGCGGATGCTGTGGATACGCCGTGGTCGTACGTAGAATGCTCCACCTACGGGAATATCCGAGTAGAGCGGTTCCCAATGACCGAAGCTGCGAGGATAAGACTATACTATCTTCGCAGTGGAAATCGTTGGGAAAGGGTTACTCCACGATCGGGGAATACCCAAGGGTAGAGTGGCTCTCGACGCCGAGTGAGCCATTCGAGTCGGAGTAGTATGACGTCTTCGACGGGAATCATCCGAGTCGTTGTGTTAAGTCCTGCGCGCGTGTGCTGTGACAGGCGCGAGTCTAGGATAAGCTGCTCTCGACCGGCACAAAGGTGGCAAAACTCGAATACTGGAGATAAGAGAGGGGCTTCGAGTCGTTAGAGGAGAGGTTGGGCCTCGAATCCTCAGAGGGAGAAGTTTGTGTGGTCAACCCCGAGTCTTTATGATAAGAGGTCGGGTGTCGAGTCGTGAGGAGAGATCAGGTCTTAATCAACAAGAAGATGGGTATAAGTGGTCACCTCTAGTCATTACGAGGAGAGGTCAGATCTCGAGTCGCTAGAGGAGAGATTGGGCCTTGAATCGTACAGAGGAGAGGTTAATCTCGAGTCGATGGATGCGAGGAGGGTTCAGGCCTTAGGCCTCGAGCCGCGAAGAGGAGAGGTTTTTGTGGGAATCTCTAGTAATGGCGAGGAGATGTCGGTTCTCAAGTCGCTAGAGGAGAGTTCGGGCGTCGAGTCGTAAGCACCGGTCTGCAATCGGGGGAGGATGTCGAATCGCCAGGGTGCATTTGAGCCGAGTGCGTCCGAAGAATTAACCTTCTGCGTATTCTGAACCGCTAGGTCCGCCGCATAAGTAGTGTAGGATATCTCCACCGACGTGGAGTATCTTAGTATAACGCGCCTTTTGCGATAGATGCTGCGGGGATAAGACTTGACCTTCTCCGTGGTCGAACTCGTCAGAGAAAAAGTATCTCTCGGGTAGAGTGACTTAACGTTGTCGATAGCGGTGGAAGAAGAGCGGGTCTCGAGTTACGAGTAAAGGCTGGACCACAAGTCACTAGAGTATTGCCGTGGTTGCCCTGCTTAGCGCGAGTGTGGTTTCCTATCACGGATATAGCGAAGTTGCAGGTCTAGATGAGAATTATGGGCAGAGGCCCCAGGTGCGTTTTATGGCGTAGGGATTCATATAATCATAAGTCGTCCAATTACAACCATGGACTTAGACGTCGTGTGAGTGATTTGAGTCAGTGAAGGATGACGCTTTCTTCGGGAATCAGAGGTCGTAAGTAAAGTATCAGCAAAAAGAAAGGATTTGTCTATGAGTACTGCCGTGAAGCGTGCTAGGGCACTAGCGCGAGTATGACCTCCCACTATCAAATGATAGTTTAATCGCAGTTCGAGGTGGATTCAAAAATCAGAAGCTCCAAGTGGTGTTGAGAGGACAGAGGGACTGCGTGGGTATACCATAAGTTGTCCTATTGTACCGATGGACCCAGAGCAATCATCTGTAGCGCTTGTCAGGACTTGGAATACAATTCGTAAAATAGACCATTCAGGTGTAGAAGGCCGGTAATTTGTGTTGAAACTCACCGTTTTTTTCGGATCCTCCTGTGGCAATTAGGATCGGATCATCCTGATCTGGCGCTTGCAGACTGCTGCCTATTGCAGCAGAACCAAAACATCGTTTGTTTTGGTTCTCCACATGCTTTGGTCAATTCGCAATCGAACAATAGCGATGATAATTGCCGATGACTGCTGATGATGATGTGCACGGTACAAATGTTTACATCATCTCACTGTGGAGCCAAACAACTCAAACTAGGTTCGTGCTAACGCAACAGTGTTGCCAAATATTCTGAGTGGTTAGCTCAGAATATCACACATAATTCAGAACATTAATAAGTGGGATATCACTTCAGTCACAAATGTTTTTAAAAATCCGGTCGTAAATTTAAAGTTGCTGAACTCTCTTTGGTGGTTTGAACTAGAGAATATTGAATGATCCGAAAACGACGATCAAGGCTTTTGGTATTTGACCTAAGAATCATCTATATGTCTTCCAATCTAGGTTCTGGGGGACAACTATGAGGAAGACTTTGGGCAATAAACTGAGTCAAAATAATAATCTACAAACACCATCTTTTACTACCGAACCATCCTAAAATACTCAAAATGTTCTTTCCCATACAACCCGAAAACTCTGTTCTTGTGACACTCTTCTACACCCACACGACGAATGTGTCGAGCGCAAAAAAAAACGAGTTGGTACACATCAGAAGAAAGCTGCGCAAAAGAGCTAGTGCGGCGTCTCTTGTCACCCTTCCGAATGGATGGAATGATGAGCCAGGGGAAATATGAAACACAGATGTAAAAACAACAACACATTGCGAACGGTCGCCACGCCGCAGTAAAACGACGACCCGGCAGGAAGAATCTACACAAACTCATTTCCCTAAGACGCAAAAAGCAAAGGAAAAGCAAATTGATTTTTCCCCTTCGTCGCCAGGCCTCATCCCGCTTCAGGAACTGGCCTCGCCCGTCCGGCCACCGTCTTTCGTTATGCCATTCGGAAGTAGGTACCTAGGCTACACAATGAATGGAAACCCCTCTCTTGAATGGGCGATATTTTTTCGTCTACTTCCACGTTAGGGTCGTGGCGTTCTTTTTTTTTTGGTACAAGTCATTTCTAGCTTCATTCATGATTTTTTGTTTCTTACTATACAAGCCCATTCATTCGTTCATTGATGATTTGTGGCAGCTGGTTTTTAAAGAGGGGGTACGAATCCATAATGAAAATACAAATTTGTAGGTCAAATGAAACATAAATATAGCTAGAACATCGATTGGGTTGTTTGAAAATATTTTTTTTTTTGAACCATCGAAACTTTTGAAGATTTTCTTATGATACGGTGTCTCAACTAGTTATTTGGCAAGCTTGAGAGTCATCCCCGAGAGGACTGCGGTAAATGATGTGCGATTGAAAAAAGCCAAATTCCAAACTTAAGACTATGTTCCGGTCTAATAAATACATATGTCTACAGAGGAAGAGGGCAGAACTGTAAGACCGAAGACAAATATCCGTAGCCAGCCAGTAAAAATGGCTAGTACGGAAAAGAATGCCGAAACGAAGTAAACGAAATAAGATCCGGAAGTAGTTACTTCCGATCCCGAGGAATTTGATTTCGATGGATGAAGAATGGCATGGGGACGAAGGAAAGAAAGCAGATGATCAAGTTTTCGCCTTCTTCCGAAAGCACTTTAAATGGCTTGGCGTGATTGAATCACATAGCAGAAATGATGGATACAGGTTGGGGCTATTTTGCAGAGTAAAGTTCAGCAAATTTTTTGTAAGTTGAAAATTTCGAAGATTAGATTCGAAGCGTGTTTTATTAGTTGATTCACAGATGGTGAATTCTCTTTATTTATTGAATTTCATGGGTATTTATAATGGGACGACACATGGTATACCCACTTAAATCTTTTACTCTCCTCTGACGCCTCAAGGCTCGTTCTCTCTTCGTGATGACATGTCTGCCCGCTGTGTAATGATCAAGAGTCGCTTATCCTAGAATCACGTTTGCACAGCACATGCTCGAAGCTTTACTCAACCAGTTGGATGATTTCCAGCGAAGTCATCCTGCATCGACTCAATTGCTCACTCTACTTCGTGGGTATTCTCCGTATCGCCCGATACCCTTTTCCATACAATATTCACTGCGAAAAAGGTTAATACTTATTGCTACAACTTAAATCATAGATGAAACATTCATGACACATCTCAGATACTCTCCAGATGTAGATATTTAAAGCTGCTACCGTGGGGTCGGAAGCACTCTATTAGACTCCAATGCATGGAGTTCGGCCAGCATTTCATAGCATGTGTTGCGGATAGCGGAGCTAGTGGTCAACTGGCTGTTGTCAAATAAATAACTTTCGGAGGTCAGCAGCTGCCTAAATTACATCAGACTTCCAGATACCGCATACTGAAGAAGGAGTTCCCATAATACACGTGTTCGAAAGAGATTACCAATTCTGCAAGGGGAGGTTGGAGCGTTGGCAGATTAACCTCAAGAACTTCTACATCCTCGTTTGTACATTTTCTGGGAAAGTGAATTCTGTCCCAAGGGATTCAGTATAGGACCTTGAGGAGGAAGCTGCATGGTCAACTAAATTTCAGAGGCGGATCGATCGTTGTGGTCATCGACAATGAATGAATACGCGAGTTTGGAGTCAGACATACCTTAGAACTCTTATCTCGTGAAGAGGACGAGCTTTTGAGATGTTAGACTTGTCCGTTTATATAACATCAACCCTGTAGTACCCTAGGCTTATAGAAAATCAGAATAATGCACTTATATAACAGTGTCAGCAGAGTTCGCCAATATTCAGCAACTGGATATAAGGTCAATTTTTGACGGGGCTATTGGGCCAAGGTCATTAATATCTTGGAGGTTTGTATGCTGTAGGTGGCACCCAGACATGCAATCGAATTTTAGAATATGGGTCCTACAATCGCAGACGATTGACTGTAGACGAAACCGAGGATTCCTTCGACAGTAGAGCAATTGAACGACCTTCACCTGGCAGACGATATTGTTTTGCTAAAAAGACAACAAGACATGCAGTGCAAACTCGACGACCTCACCGAAAGCTCCAAGGCAGCAGGTCTCAAGACAATGTCGATGGAAATCAACACAGAAAATCGTTCCAATTTTGTGATAGCCAGATTATTCCTGATGGTGGTACTAAGAAACCTGGATCAGATAAGTTCAATTTGCGTTAGTGAGTCTCCGAAACATTTGGCGCTCACACATCCCCTAACGAACTGCACTGCACTGTAAGTTTTTGTGAATCGCTGCCTGCGGAATGCTATCCGTCTAAGTGGCCTGTCAACTGGATCTCAAACGTGGAACTATATTGCCGGTTTCATCAAAAGACGCTAGAAATCGAGATTCGGGAACGTAAGTGGAGATGGATTGGGCACACGCTGCGAAGAACGAAACGAGAATTGCAGAGAGGCGTTTGACTGGAATTCAAATGGGCATCGAAAAAGAGGCAGGCAAAGAAGCTCGTGACAGCCCAGCCGCTGAAATCCGCAGAATTGACAAGGTTTTCGTGACGACGTTGGCCCTATGCGGCGGAAAATCGGCGCCGGACCCTTAGGTAAGTAAACGTGGACATAACCTCAAAGAGGACACTCCTGCAAACGAATTCTGGATATGGCATTCCCGCATGCTGGCAGAGTTCGGAAAGGTTCATAAACGAATCTCGAGAGTCGCGAGTTTCGGGAAGGATTCTGAGCGACCAATTGTATGGTCAGTAATGATTTTCTAGAAAGGGTTTCGCAAGTAGAAAGTTCAAAGACGTTCGTTTCGTAATGGATTTTAAAACAGCCAATCGAATGATCAGTAACGATTTTCTAGATTGATATCAGCAGATCATCTGCGGCGGTGGAGGAGATCTACCGTAAACTGAAACGCGTATAGGATACTTCGTCCAAGACGAAGTATATGCTGGCCTACTGATCCGAGACAAGATCACAGACACAGACAATGACTTCAGCCGTGGGTCCGGCGGCGAATGATCAGCGGAAGTCGTGCCTACTATGGACTCCACAAGCAACTGCGGTCGAGAAGACTTAGCTTTCACACAAACTGTAATCTGTACACGACGCTCATTAGACCGGTTGTTCTCTTCGGGCACAAGACATGAATATTGTTCGAGGAGGACCTGCGCACACTCGGAGTATTCGAGCGACTAACCATCTTTGGCGGCGTGCAGGAGAACGCTGATACGCTGGCAAGGACATGTAGCGAGATCAGTGAATCACGACTTCCTTCATTGTGAATACTCTGGCAATGTATCGAAATACGACTAGATCTTTTTTAAGATGTAAAGGAAGGATTGGCGGTAACATCTTTAGTACCTTAAAAAGTGGAGTTCCGATAACAACCTGGCAAGTCAGCTTCGCCAACTGTCGCTGGATTACACACCTAGCAGATGACTTCACTTGCGTTGGTCTGGTTCTAATCCCGGGTCTCGTAAGAATCCAGACCAACCCTGTGTTCCTGAAGGCATGGTATATAAAAAAAATTGTATACTGTGGAAGCAAGTGAGTGGCAAGGTTCAAGGGCACAGTAATCGATCGTGGAGTTCAACACCATGCTGGATGAACTCTCTGACGAGCTGTAGTATGGAAGTGCTGTAGTCATATGAGAAGATTTTAACGCTCGGAACCCGCTCAATGAATGCTTTCGCAATGCTGGAGGTCGACCTGTGCATTGCTGCGGGGATAAGACTTGATCTTCTTCGCAGTGGACGATGGGAATAGGGCATTCTACGATCGGGGAATATCCACGGGTAGAGTGGCTCTCGACGCCGGGTGAGCCATTCGAGTCGTAGTAGGATGCCGTCTTCGTCGGGAATCATCTGAGTAGTTGGGCTAAGTTTCGCGCGTGTGGAGATAAAAGGTCGAGCTTCGAGTCGTTAGAGGAGAGGTTACTCCTCGAGTCTTCAGGAGGAGAGGTTCGTGTGGTCAACTCCGAGTCTTTACGATAGGAGGTCGAGTCTCGAGTTGGAAGAGGAGAGATCAGGCCTTAAATCAACAAGTGGATAGTCGCGAAGAGGAGAGGTTTATGTGGGAATCTCGAGTCATTGTGAGGAGATGTTGGTTCTCAACTCGTTCGAGGAGAGTTCAGACTACCAGTCGTAAGGATGAGAGGTTTTGCTGAACGTGGTCTCGTCTAAGAGTTTTTTCCTAGGAGCGCACAAGCACGTATAGACCTCCCACTATTGAGCCTAGTGTGTTAAACAGTTTGAGATGGGAACTAGGTTTGCGGCCCCAGGTGGAGTTTAGGGAGTAGGGGGTATACACGGAGTATATCATGAGTCTTCCCATTGTTTCCATGGACCCAGAGTAGCAAACTGGGAGGACGCGATGGCTCGCCGTGCCTTGGAATACACTCCGTGAACCGGTCTTTTATGCATTATTAGGGCACACGGACGGGCAAAAAGGAGAGGGGTTCGAGCAACACTAAGCGGAGCCATGACTACAAGTCGTTAGAGGAGAGGTTATTGGTCTCTAGCAGTGGTCTCGAACAGAGGCGGAGCGCACGATAGTCGTGGTAATCAAGCAAGCCTCGAGTTACGAGTAAAGGCCGGACCCCAAGTCGTCAAGGGAAAGATCCTTAGTTTTGAAGAAGAAGCAGGGTATATACGCAGGAGTTTTGACTTTGAGCGAAGAAACGCGAACTTGGTCTCCCATCACGAGTACAGCCTTCGTTGCAGGTTCAGTTGGAAATTATGACTCCAGACCTCCGGTGGACTTTATAGCGTAGTGGTAAACATATCTAGAGTCGACCAAATTGCACCCATGAACCCAGAGTAGCATACTGGGAAGTGGCGGTGGCACGCTGTGCCTAGGAATATAGTCCGTAAAAAGGATTTACCACCTGGGAAAGGCAGGTTTCAGTGGTGGAACAGAGTTATCTTTATTCAGGTTTGTTAGTCAAGTCCTTAAACAACTACCCATTACATTAGCGATAGCTATTTGTCACTTTCCACTTCTCATATTCCCTAACTGGAAAAGTACTCATTTCTCAATGAGTACTTTGATACTCTTACCCAGAATATTTGGCAACACTATTGTGTTACCACGATTCTAATTTGAGTACTCTCGCCTAACCGTGTGATGATGTAAACATTTGTACCGCGTTCATCATCATCACCTGTATCAGCAATTATTGATCAATTGTTCGATTGCGAATTGAACATAGCAAGAGGAACCCAAACAAACAATGTTTTGGTTCGGATCGTTTCAGCAGAAGTCTGCTGCCGTTGAAGGATGCCGTTAGGAAACCGTAAGCTTCAATATCAACTTATAAAAAGTGCTTATTGGAGGATAGTAGGGATCTGTTTTCAAATCCTATTCCTGACCTGAGGTTATGTATTGGCTTTTCGGTCTTATCAGGTCAATTATAACACTTTTTATATGTGCTTCATCCAACGTTATCAAGGAACTGAAATTAAATACAGGAGCATAAAACATATTTTCTCATAATTAATATTAACATTAACTACTGACTCGGACATTCGTGTTATTGTCCAAAGCAGATGCACTCCTACAGCGTTCATCAATCGTCGGGATTCTGGCTATAAATTTTGAATTTGAATTCTCATTTCATGTCGGAAGTGAGGAGGAAAGCTTGCGTGTGACTTACGTGCCCAATATTCTGGTATCGGCCAGGGCGTCGGCGCCTACTCCGTCGTTTTGGAACACGTCCGTGGCAAAACTTCTATCACTCGACAACACTCAACATCCAGAGCGACACAGACGGGAGAGCAATCTCGTACGGCGGAGTGTTTCACTCTCTTGCAAACACTCGCAAGCACTCATGGACGCCGGGTTCTGGCGGTAAAGAAAACGCTACGAAAACTCAAACAATAATAACAAACAGTGAGTCGAGTGACAGAAGTTTTGCCACGGACGTGTTCCAAAACGACGGAGTAGGCGCCGACGCGCTGGCCGATACCAGAATATTGGGCACGTAAGTCACACGCAAGCTTTCCTCCTCACTTCCGACATGAAATGAGAATTCAAATTCAAAATTTATAGCCAGAATCCCGACGATTGATGAACGCTGTAGGAGTGCATCTGCTTTGGACAATAACACGAATGTCCAAGTGAGTAGTTAATGTTTATATTAATTATGAGAAAATATGTTTTATGCTCCTGTATTTAATTTTAGTTCCTTGATAAAGAATTAATATAATTCGAAACGTTGGATGAAGCACATATAAAAAGTGTTATAATTGACCTGATAAGACCGAAAAGCCAATACATAACCTCAAAATTATTCCCGGTCGAACAACAAATTGATCAAGAAGATGGCTCAATTCCTGACCTACAAAATGGAAACTTAGTTACGAACTTTTGATCTTATTATTTTTCTCCAAATTCAAATGAACATACTCTTTTGAAAATTAAAAAAAAAGAGTAAAAAGTTTAACGTACTTAACAAAATATTATTCTTTCCATTTGAAATGCGCATTCGACACAAAACTCGCCCCATTCAGAGAGAAAGGTAAAAGCCACACGCGTTCCATCATCATCATCTACGCAGCGAGCACACAGTCTGCGTGCGCGGAAGTAGAAAATTTATGGGAAATTTCCTCCAGATTCCCGATAATCCGCACCGGCCGTTGCGTCCGCCCTAAGTTAGAGCCGTTACGCTGCTGCCATTCATTCATTGATGATGACGACGACGACGATGATGAGAAGGAGGAATGGCGATGCTAAGCATAATGACGATCGGAAGTAAATCGGAAGTATCGGATTGTTGCCGGGCCAGAGGGGCCTGAGAGCTGTTACGCCTCTTTCTATCCCTCCTTGACCCGTATCTGCCTTCCCGGCCGTTTTCATTCATTCCCATACACGGCAGCAACTGAATTGTACATCCGGACTACGACCGGATCTAACTATTCACGTGGAGGAAGCCGGCCGGTGCGACGAGCGAGAAGTCGTACGCCAAATAGTTTCTTGTTTCTCGGTGAGTCAGCAGTAAGTTGATTTTCTTGCCTTGGGTTCGGATTCCACGCGATTCGGTTCTAATCGTATTAAAGAAACTGGCATTTGGAGCAAGGAAATAGAGTTGGGTTGGGAAGAAGTCGAAAAGGGGCAGAGGTTCGTTACACAAAAACCATCGTCGGAAATCCGGAAGGAAGTCGAAATTAATGCCTGCTACCAGCCGAACGACCGGCATATAATAAATACACAACACACACATTCTCTCTCCCTCTCTTGCTCACTTCAGCACATGTGGGTATAGTTTGCTTGCTGGAGCAATTTTATGAATGAAACACTAATCAACGGTCGTCCGGGAAGAACGGTTTCGTGAGTGAGAATGGCAGTTGGAATGAATGAATGGCAGACCGGCAGTTGGTTCGATCGTTCAGGAAGTATGAATGAATCAGTCAGTCAGCCGTTTGGTTGTTGGGATTTCGGTTGGGAACAGATCGGAATGAATGAATGGGCGCGACATGAAAGTGGCGTGTTTACGACAGCAGCGTGGCGAAAAAACCCGCACACGAGACACAATTTCTGCTTATTTGAAGAATTTGTTCTTTTGAAAACTTGAAAACTGCCGGCCGGACGCTCCAGCAATCAATGGGAAGCTATTAAGCTAGGAAACGGACGTGTGCACTTTAGATAGGTAGGTATAAGCAATTAAGGCGCGAATAATGACCAGACTGCCCTGGAGGAACGCGCCTTCTTCCGGTGTGCGCCGCCAAAGGGAGGCTTGATGCCGGAACAAAATTTGTCGCGTTTGGTGGCGGTTAACAAGGTGTATCCCGGATCTTAAGACGGCTTAATTTCCAGGTAAAATTCTACTGATAATTGAGGAAATTTAAACAAGTTGATAAGGGTATTTCGTTATAAAATCCGTTGGTTTAACCTTATTTTTCGTTTCAGAAATCTATATTTCTCGTTAGTAAAAAAAAATCGCTACTAAATAACAGGGTAAAAAATCAACACTCAACACAATATAAAATGATATAATTTTCTAAATAAACTCATTTTTGGTCGAATTGTTTTATGAATCTTTCTGATAACAATAATATCAATACATACATTATGGATTATATTCCATATAAAGCCTCAGATTAAAAAAAAAAAACAGGGCAACAAAATTCAGTCGTTGGTACAAATAATTTAAGAGCTTATTTTTGAATAATTTTGAGGCACCATCTATACATCTATGTTTTTTTTTTAATTCAGTTCGAGATTTTGATATGACTTAGGAAAAAATGTGTTCACTTTTTTTGGAAAAACTAAACAACATTCATTTAAAAATTTGAAAATAAAGATTTCAATTCATAGATCAACTTTCCCGAAGACTGCTAGTAATTTTGAATTCTGGGAAAAAGTTATAGAAGTTTTCTTATTGTTAATTTTCCCATTTCAGCAAAATACGAGAATTTTGACGAAATTTTCAAGAACATTTTAGCCAACATAGGCAAAAAAGGTGTTACCTTGCGAAATGAATAAAAGAAAAAATAGATGATCCCTGAGTTCAAAATACCAGTTGGGAGATATTTTCTACTAAGTAAATTTTTGTGTATAGTTTTGTTTATACTAAGCACGTTTTTTCGCAAGGCTTTCATAGAAAAAAAACACAGTATTGGAGTTTATTTCAACTAAAACATTCAGAATATTTCCTCATTATATGATGACCGGAAATATCATGATCTCTACAATTTCAAGGTTCTGTGTTTTTGGCAAAACAAAAAATAAGTTATACGAATCGACTCCAAAATCCTGTGACGATTTTCTGTAATTTTGATATTATGAATCTTTAAAACACGTCATACGATAACATATTGAGTTATTTTTTACAAATTTTAAATAAAACATTAATCAATTGATTTGGTTTAAACGAAATCATAAACTATATTATTTAACTTTCATGGATTTGAGTCCAAAATTCAATGTCAAAAGTGACTTCAAAGATTTTTATTTGAATTTCTAAAAATCTTTTAATTTTGAGAAAAAAAAAATTAATAATATGTGATCTAAAACACCGATTCTGGATCGAAATTTGGATCAAAATTTTGTTAACTAACAGATTTTAGATACCGCAAAGCTCATTTTATTTCTTTTGTCCCAAGACTTACGTCACACATCTCATTCACTTATCAAGCCTTACAACTAAGGTTCTAGAAATAACAGAAAAATCTATAATTTCACTGAATTTTGGGAAAAATGAATCACAGAATCTGTGTCACAGAACACAGAATTTTGGAAAGATTAGTAATGTCAATTGATTTTTCTTATGTAAATTATGAAAAAAAAAAACCATTTTCATAGCTTTTTAATAAAATTAATGCTCTTTTCTTCACCGTCACAGAATTTTTGGATTAAATCACCGAAAATCAGATTTATTTCGCAAAAAAACTGAATTTTTTTCGGCAACCTTCATCTTATGATTCACATCTTTTGCCTCATGTACATATAATCTTTGCACGACTTACGCATAACGTTTCACGTCTTGGGCTTGTGATATAGCTCAGTTGGCAAGTTCGTTGCCTCCTGAGCCGATGTCCATGAGTTTGAGCCCAAGAGTAAACATCGAACACAGTTGTACCGGATAAGTTTTTCAATAATTGTCCGCCAACTGCAACGTTGATATAAAGTCGCGAATGCCATAATGGTAAAACGACTATAATCGAAACAAAAAAAAAGTTTCACGTTTTACATCTCATGTCTCACTTCTCACGTCTTACGTTTAACTCCTCACCTCTCAAATCTTCCCATTTCTTGTCAAACGTCTCACGACTTACATCTCACATCTAACTTCTCAAGTCCACAGCCCACGTATCATTCTCTGATGTCTTACGTGAGCCATGAGATGTGAAACCATGAGACGCGTCAAGCATCGTACAGCTCATGTACTATCTTCTTCAATCTTACGTTTAAAGTCTCACGTCTGATGCTTTCACGGTTCACGTCTAACGTTCCACGTCTAACGACTTACGTCTCACATCTCACGTCTCAAATCTTCATACCTCACTAATCCTCACCATTTGTCACACCTCGTGCCTTACATTTCAAGTCTCATGTTTCATCTGTACGCGTCTTACGTGTCACCTTATCTTTTTTTCGCCTCACATCTCAGTTCTTTCCTTATACCGTCTCATCATCTCACGTCCTGCTTCTCGAGTCCCACGCAAGGTGGCCAAAAAAAAAATCTGTGTTTTTGACAAAACAAAATATTCTAGAATTTTGTAATTTGAACCTTAAATTCAGTGACAGTATTCTGTGACGCTGTTTTTATGAAGTTTTTTAGGAAATCGTGTGAAACATCAACAAATTGGAAACTTATTATAGTTTTTCATAGAAAACTCAATTTGTTTTCATATTTTCATGCATTAGAATCAGAAATAAAAAGTCGAAAATGACACAAAAAATTTATAATTTTGGAAATCTGTACAAAATCTAGAAACTCTGTGAATTCTGTGAAAATCTTCAAAAATGTGTGATCTGTGACACAGAAACTTGAAGAAATTTTACTCAAAATTATGTCATCATACAGATTTTTCTGTGATTTCGGCAATCCCACGTGGCTTTAGTACATTTAGATTTTCGATTTCTACTCGTTGAGCTTTTCAGCCTATACCCATTTTGAAGGGGTTTCATCCACTTATGGCCATAAACAGCATTTTAAGTAGTGTAGAATCCGCTTCTTGGAGTCCAAGACGGTGTTGCCGGAATAGTGTGCATCTTGTTTGCATTTTCTAAAATGTATTCATTTTTTAAAGTAAAAATTTCAACTATAGTATTGAAGATTCCTCTGAAAAATCTTAGCACTAACATTTGAAACATAGTAGACAAAAATTAAAATTTGAAAAAAATTTGTTTTCTTTTCCAGAACATAAGTTGTTCTTGCTTAAATAACAATTAGGGATCTTGTTTAGTGAGAGAATTTAGACCAAAGTTCAATTAACAGAAATCAAATCCAAAATTCAGACCTCTGACTCAAAACTCAAAATGAAGATGCAAATTTCAAGTTGAAGAAGGCAAGCAGTTTGAGAATAATGTTTTCGGAAGCAAATGTAAATTCAGCATTTAATCACAAGTTAAAATATTTGGAAAAAGAAAACCGATTCGAAACATAACCATGGGACGCGTCTAGCATTATAGCTCATGTACCATCTTCTAACGTCTCACGTCTGATGCTTGACTACAAGAACAAGAGACGTTAGGTAAGCTGATTGGACAGTTCAGGGTGTGTTTCACATTTTTTCAGTTATCCTGGAGCAGTGAGCAACTGAGCCAAAAATTTCTGCATTCTCGGAGGAAAATTTTCGACTTGTCTCGCATTTTCCCGATGGATTTCAAATCCCGACTTTTTTCCGCATTTCCCGACTTTCCCGAATGAGTGTTAACCCTGTAAAATACAGTTCTATTTACTCAGAATGTTTGCCATAAGATAAGATTCAACGAGGTTTTATAAAGCAAAATATCACTTTGCGTTAGAATTACAAAGTTTTATTATTTCTTACAAATACTATTTTTATTCGATTTTTTAAGTATATGTCAAAGTTTATATTTAGGAGGAATAAGGACAAGAGTTTTAGTTACGGCAGGGTTGCTAGCAATTTTTCGAAACTGCAAAGTGTTTTCCGGGATTCTCGGTTGAAAATGATGATTTTTCCGGTTTTATTAGTTTGAATATGAAAACATGGTGAAAAAATCAATGCAAAGCTTTAACATTTTCAACAACTTTCTCCCTAAACTTCTCGACCACCATTCCGCTATCATGACGAATACTTGAATAACTTTTAATTGTTCGTATTCTTTTCACACTAAACTGTCTTCAGAAAATATTGGGAAGAATTCAAAGAAATTCGCAGATTAATCGTTTTGCTCTACAATTTTAGCTAGACTGTCTTGATTTTGAAATTCCAACGATTTTGAGGCTCTTTTGAACCACTGAGGAAATTTTATGTTTTTTTTCCAAGAATTTATCCAGAACTGTAGCAAAAAATTATAGAAACTTTGATGTCAAAAAATTAAACTGGTTGTCGAAAACAAGGTCACAAAGAAGATATTTCTGAAAGAGAGATAGACACTCCATTTGATGACTGATGAACGAAAAAGAATGAAAATGCAGAAGAATATTTTTATTATAAACACGCTTCATTACAAATTTTATTATAAACACGCAAACGGCCCCCCTCTTACTTACAACACAAAAATGAAATGAACACTCGGCACAAAAAAAACTTTATGAGTTAAATGCTTTAATAGAACTACATGTTTAAAAAAATAGAAACACGCATAAGCTTTGAAAAATCTGTTATAAAAATAGTAGGTACATGTTCATGGGGTAAATCTATACTTCGAAACGGTCAAAAATTACTCTTCAATTTAAAAATACATTTGGAAATATATAAGAAAATTTGCAAAAAAAATTACAATATGACAATTTTTGCAGTGGTGTGCTGAAATTCCCAGTTTGCCAGTGATGCAATTAAACTCCAGAGTTTTTACCGGTTTGCTAGCAACCCACAATAAAGTTGAAGGATACATAATCGATAAAAATTTGAAGTTTGAATCAATTATCTACCCGTAATTGTTGCGGCCGAAACCTTTTCGCATATCTTAAATTACGTTATCATCGACCGCCACGTGCCAAAAAGCGCACGACTTCCGAGAATTTGCGGACTCCCTGGTTTACGAAAGAACTGCTCAACTGAAAACGCCGAAGATATGTGTCCTTAGAAATCATCATAAGCTCAAATCCTCCCAAACTAAGGATGTTTATCGAAGACTGAACTCCGCTTATAAAAAACCAACGTTGTGACCAAAATTATCTTTTCCGAGTACAACGTAACCTCAAGTTCAACCCAAAATCGTTCTGGAAGCATGTCAAAAGTCAGCGGAATAAACCTGGAATTCCAATTCAAATGTTTCTGGACGGCAACACTGCGACCTCTGATCAGGGAATCAAAAAATCGTTATCCTCTGATGGAATTCACACATCAAAACAGCTGTGAGAGAGTTTTGTCGGAGAATATTCTCAGAACTAGAACTGACTGAGAGAAAATAATTTCGGTCATTGGAAAGGGATGAGAAGTCATCATGTTCTTATATTTATCGCTAAGTGTTAAGCAAGTGATAAACCAGTTATAATCATCAGATCTGTTCGATTTGCTTCCCTGGCTCTGATAGCGGAATCAGAGCTCTCTTTGCTCAAAAAATCTCGAGTACCTTTGCTACAGCTTCAACATCTCAGAACACATGGAGATTGCTGTTAGAAATGCTTTATGTGCAATCTCCAAACTTTTCGAATTAGTCGTCATGGATCCGATTTTCTCGCTCTTTAAGCAAAATTTCACGACAATTGATCTGTTGACCTTTACCTCCTATGTGCACGAAAGTTTTGCTGACGCCATTTGTACTGATTTGTCAGCAACATTTGATAAGGTGAACTACGATATTGCCATTGGTAAGCTTGGACGCTTAGGATTCTGTGAACCTTTATTTGGCTGGATCCGCAGTTGCTTAACTGGATGTATATTGACAGCTGGAGGGACACTGGAGACACTCTCTCCAACCAGTTCTCTGCCTTCTCCGGTGTGCCTCAAGGAAGTCACCTAGGACCGATCATTTTCCTAATCTATTTCGATGTGCCCTCACTTCTCGACGGCCCGAAACTTTGTTATTCTGATGATCTTAAACTGTTCTACACCATAAACGATCAGGACGACATTGTTTTCCTGCAAAACCAATTCCATGTACAGTGGTGCGACATCAACTGCCTGCCTCTGAATCGCAGGAAATGTGCAGTTATCAGTTTCTCACGAAGATGGCAGCCTTTTGCGCGAAACACTTCTTAGGAGATGAATCCATTGCGCAAGTGGAACACATCAATGATCTGGGCGTAATACTCGACCGTAAGCTGAAATTCAAAACACATACGAACTACGTCGTCGATAAAGCTTTTGGAAACCTCGGATTTTTATTTCGAGTGGCCAAGAACTTCAAGGACTTGTACTGCCTGAAGAGCCTATATTGCAGCATAGTTCGATCCATCCTCGAATACGCATCAGCTGTCTGGTTTCCCTAGTACCAGAACGGTACCGAGCGACTCACCCTCTTATGCCCTCAGACACCTAAACTGGCAAGACCCGTTTCACCTGCCAAGTTACGAACATCGATGTCGTTTCATAGACATGGATACTCTTCAAGCCCGGTGAAATGTAACACCAGCCTCTTCGGTGTTATAAAAACGTTCAACCACTTTTCCGAGCTCATCGACTTAGACGTATCGAGAGATGTTTTCCGAAGAAAAGTTATAAGTATGTTGAGAAATCATTAGTTAGATCTAAATTTTGTTTTATTTTAATTTTAAGTGATCATTTGGAACTATACTTGGTCTGTTGATTGAATAAGCCTACCCGATATTAAGCTCACCCCTTTTCTGATGGAGAGGAAAGCTGCTTCATGGACAAAAAAATGTGAGTTGAAATTGGTTCCGGTGGACAAAACTTTGGACCGGAAAGTCATGCATGCTAATTCTAGTAAGAAGACTGCTCCAGTGCGGGAAGTGGCCATAAAAGAGGGATCCCCTCGTAGCACCGTCCATCGTGTCATGGTAAGATTGGGTCTAAAGACATAAGAAGCAGAAGAAGCCTAAGCGGAGCCAAAAACAATCTGCTTCTGTCAAACTAAGAGCTCATAAGGATGACCAACGGCTGTGGGAAAGTCGGTATGCGTTATCATCGACGACGACATTCACTGCAAGTTAGATTACAAAACGCATCCGGGTGACCAGTATTACACTGTTCGGGATGGACAAAGTGTTGAGAAGACGGATACAATCACAGATAAAGATACGGATCAATTTTTACAGAAAACATCAGTGAAAAGGCAATGGTTTGGCAAGCCATATTTGAGGGTGGCATGCTTTCCAAGCCGTTCGTGACCACACAAAGCTTAGACCGTATCGAATCCGCCAAATTTTCCTCAAGCGAGTCTAATTTAATCATTTGGGTTCATACCAAATCGTAATTGAAAAAACATGTAAAGTCTGTAGATTCTAACGAAAACTTCACAACGGACTGGAAAAAAGTGTCCAAAATCATCACAATTCGGTCTGTGCTGAAGCTAATAAGCAGTCTTCGATAGAAAATTTGATCACTGGCCTACGACTGACTGGACTGTATTGAATCATTGTAGAAGAAAACTATAGAGATCAGAAAAGTGAAATAAAATTCAATTTGCTCCTGGAATGTGTTTAAACTGTTCGTTTTTGTTGAAACCCACGATTGGCAATTCGCGTATTGACGATCGCTGGTGGAATTAACAATCGCTAGTGTAGAATGTACATATGTAAGGACCTTACTAAGATAGCAAACAAACGATAACTCTATTTCACCACTGAAACCTGCGTTTTCAACAGGTTATAGGCCCAGATACGTCTGGATACGGAAGAAAAGAGTTAGTTAGAGGGTTACTCTTAAGAAAATCAGCTTTGCAGTTAGCAAGTGTTCCAGCAGGCAACTCACAGGGACCAACTAGCCCAGGAACGAGCGAGAAGACCATCGAAGAAGCCAGCAGCCAGAGGGCCGCCAGAGTAGAGACCAGCTAGCTAGATGTTCCAGGCCAGCCAGGAGGTTCCGCCGAAGGTCGAGTCCGGAGAGGTTCGCAGATCGAGTCCGGAGAGGTTCGCAGATCGAGTGGGTTACTCATGATTAGCAATTCGCGTATTGACGATCGCTGGCGGAATTAACAATCGCTAGTGTAGAGTGTACGGACCTTACTGAGATGGCAAATAAATGATAACTCCATTCTACTAAAACCAGCGTTTAAATCATGCTGAGACATAATGGGACACCCTATAAACCATTGATGATAATTCAGTCATTTGAAGATTTTTCTGTTAGCTGTAACGTTCAACCTTAAACAGGTGATTGACGGACGAAGAAAACTTTTTGAATGAAATGGAAAAACTCCTTCCCGAAATTCCCTGGAATTGAAAACAACTTTACTACGCCCACCCTTGCCCTCAGCTAGCGTGTCATTCATAGTATTTGAATCCAACTGCAGCAGCCGTCAATGTCGTCTGTTTGTCACACGGTATGACGCCAACGCGACCCGTCGTAGGTATCACGTTTACAAAAGGTGATCCACGACGACGACGTAAGCTTACCGGTGCTGCTGCTGAGGCCACGTGTTTAATCACACGTTGCCGGTTACAAACAAACAACACCATGTGTGGAGGCTTCCTCACTTTTCTACAGTCGCACGCACATGGTTCCGGAGAATATCAGATTTGCATCATCTTGTAAGATTGTCGGTATAACTTTGACAATATCATGCGAATAAATGATAAATGTCAATCGGAACAATAGTAAAAGACAGATTTTTTACGAAAAGCTTTCATATTATGAAACAGTGTAAACCTGAAATGTCATTCTTATTTTCTCAACGTTCCCAACTCGAACAGATGAATGAATGGAAGCGGAAAAATATGAAACATATCGTAAATCAATCAAAAATCTGTTCCTCTTCGTCGTGTGTGGGTGGGAGCGATACCTCGATCTCTCCCCCTTTCCGAATTTAGAAGCTACTGGAATTACAGGACGTCACGAAAAGGTGTTGTGGTTGTTGTTGTCGTAAGCGTTAACCTTCCGTTCACGGAATGTCTTTCCTCGATCCATCAAAGTGAGCCACACACGGCGATGTTTCCAGTCCAGGGGCCGCGGCCAATTCTGTCAAACCCGGCCACTGCTTAGCGCTGATGAGGTGAGCTGATGCATACATGATACGTCCTACTACATATATTCCAGCTGCTGCTTCTGTCGTTTTTGATTCGTTCGTGGAAAGGTTGGAATTTCAATTGTCAGCACGTTTCCTGTTCGTGACTTCAATTTCCGATTGAGCACCTTCTCGCTGGGTTTAGTCGCATAGTTTGTGCTTTAGAATGGGTACACATACGTAAATGGATTCCAAATCCCGGCCGGCGTAGTAGCGTTGAATTTCAACTGAATCGCGATCGCGGCTCGCGAATGTTGTGTGCTAGATCGATACCAATATTTAAAAAAAAATGCATTTGGGAATTTAACGTTGATCGATTACAATTTCCCTGACTAAAAGGAATTCCGCAGCTACTGTAATGACTTTTCGTGACAGCTAAATAAAGCGTCTTGTGAAAAACTCTGTCATTCTGACTTTAGTAAAAAAAAACAAAACTTCTACTCTGCAGCTAATACAACTGTGCTCCAACAGCACTTTTGAATTCCCCATTTTGAATAGCTACCCCCGCGAGCGCGACAAAACTTGGTCGGTTGCCCAACCGAACCGTTTACGATGAATGGACCAAAATGGAAGAGGGTTGGTTGTAAATGGACCGGATATAATAAATTATACTGGAAGCTGCGATAATAAACGATAAAACACAAACGTTTGTTTGGCGCTCGCGCTCAGTTTTTGCTAAACAGCGACGACCGGGCACGGCCGGCGCGTTTGGTATAAGCCGTGCAAACATTATCGCGCTAGATGACGTTACTCAATCGTTGAACGTTTGATAGAATTGTTTTTTAAGCTGTTTTTTCTTCAATGATTTTTCTAAAATAATGCATTACTTAGTTTGAAGTTTAAATATCAAAATTGACAAATGTATCAATTAGTTTCCCCCTTCTATATCAGATTAGGTTATCACTTCTACTTATTGAATTTCAACTTTCATCAGTTTTTATTCAACTTCCTTTCCACATCTTTAGAACTAAATTTCTAACTATTTTTTCGCAAACTAAGGTTATGAATGTATTTTTATCTATACCCTGCTGTGATTTTTGTTCTGCCTTTTCTTTCTTATCATCTTTCCTAAACTTTTTGTTTTTTTTTCATCCTCTTTACTGTTTTTTGTCTCTATTATTTCGTCCTTTTTGATCTCTCATCTCTTATCTCTCATATTTCACCTCTCATCTCTCATCTCTCATCTTTCATCTCTTATCTCTTATCTCTTATCTCTTATCTCTCATCTCTCATCTCTCATCTCTCATCTCTCATCTCTCATCTCTCATCTCTCATCTCTCATCTCTCATCTCTCATCTCTCATCTCTCATCTCTCATCTCTCATCTCTCATCTCTCATCTCTCATCTCTCATCTCTCATCTCTCATCTCTCATCTCTCATCTCTCATCTCTCATCTCTCATCTCTCATCTCTCATCTCTCATCTCTCATCTCTCATCTCTCATCTCTCATCTCTCATCTCTCATCTCTCATCTCTCATCTCTCATCTCTCATCTCTCATCTCTCATCTCTCATCTCTCATCTCTCATCTCTCATCTCTCATCTCTCATCTCTCATCTCTCATCTCTCATCTCTCATCTCTCATCTCTCATCTCTCATCTCTCATCTCTCATCTCTCATCTCTCATCTCTCATCTCTCATCTCTTATCTCTCATCTCTCATCTCTTATCTCTTATCTCTCATCCCTCATCTCTCATCTCTCATCTTTAATCTCTCATCTCTCACCTCTAATTTCTTATCTCTCATCTCTCATTTCTCATCTCTCATCTCTCAACGTTAATCCTCGTCTCTCATCTCTCGTTTCTCATCTCTCATCTATCATAGTTTATCCTCGTCTCTCATATCTCATTTCTCAACGTTAATCCACGTCTCTCATCGCTCATCCTCGTCTCTCATCGCTAATCCTCTTCTCTTATCACTAAACCTTTATCTCTCATCCCTTTTATCTGTCTACTATTTGATCTGTAATATTTGTATCCTTATTTGATTTCTGAGTAATGTTCCTCTCTTGTATTCCTTTTAATATTTCAAATTTTGTTTTGGAAAAAAATAAAGAAAACGGAGAATCCTTTGTTTTTATTTTCTTTTTTACATAACATTCTATTATCAATTCTTCCTTTTTTTTCCTTTTATCCATGTTCATCCTTTTGTCTCATTTCTCCTTTTCTCCATCTTTCTTTTATTTTCCTTATAACTTTCAATATTTTTTATCCTTTTTTACTACTTTCTGTTAAAAACCGTTTTAAACATTCTCTTTAAACCTTTGATAAGTTTTACTTATCTGTCCTTTTATCCTTACTTTAATCCACTGCTGATACTTCATTTTAATATAACTTTTTTCCCTTTTGTATCCTCTCTTTTTTCCTTTTAAGACAAAAACTATTTCATCCACTATAGATACTCTTTTCATAATTTTTTCAATCCTCTATTTTGCCAATTTTTTTTATCCTGTCTTTGATCTTCTATTTTCTCTTCTTTTATCGCTCTTTTATTTATATTTTTTATTTCCTCTTCTTGAACTATTTATATATCTTTCATCTTTTACTTTCTTCGCTTTTTTTCTTTGCATCTTTTCGTCTTTGTTTTCTTTTAATTTACATTTTCTCACTCGGCGTTCAGAACTACGGTTTTATCGGCTAGGTTAATAATTGTTCATTTTTAATTCTCTTCTCGTTTTTCAAATTTATATTTTATTTCCCTACTACCCTGTCTATTTTTAACTTTAGCCTTCTTTATTGTCCCCTTCTGAATCCTTTCCTTATCCGTTCTTCTATTTACTTTTTGACCTTTCTTTTGTCCTTTCTATAATTACTTTTTTATCTTCTCCCTTATCCACAATTTTATGCTATCTTTGTACTTTTTTAATCACTGTTTTTATCCTCTAAAATGTTCTTTTTATCCTTTTTTTTATCCTGTCTTCTATTCCCTCTTTTATTCTCTCTTTTATCCTCTCTTTTATCCTCTCTTTTATCCTCTCATCTATCCTTGCTTCTATCCTCTCTTTTATCTTCTCTTCTATCTTATCTTCTATCCTTTCTTCTATCCTCACTTCAAACTTCTTTTTTCCCCTATTCTTTCTTATCATCCTCTCTTCTATTCTATCTTTATTCTCTCTTTAATCCTCTCTTCTATCCTTGCTTCTATCCCCTCTTCAATCTTCTCATCTATCCTCTCTTCTATCTTCTCTTCTATCCTTTCTTCTAACCTCATTTCAAACTTTTTTTTTCTATTCTCTATTTTTTCTTATCATTTTCTCTTCTATTCTATCTTTTATTCACTCTTTGATTCTCTCTTTTATCCTCTCTTTTATCCTTTCTTTTATCCTCTCTTCTATCCTCTCTTCTATCCTCTCTTCTACCCTCTCTTCTATCCTCTCTTCTACCCTCTCTTTTATCCTCTCTTCTATCCTTGCTTCTATCCCCTCTTCTATCTTCTCTTCCATCTTCTCTTTTATTCTTTTTTCTATTCTAACTTCTATTCTCTCTTCTATCTTCTCTTCTATCCTTTCTTTCTTCGAACCTCACTTCAAACTTTTTTTCTATCCTCTATTTTTTCTTATTATCATCTCTTTAGTTCTATCTTTTTTTCTCTCTTTTATCCTCTTTATCCTTGCTTCTATACCCTCTTCCATCTTCTCTTCTATCATCTCTTCTATGTTCTCTTTTATTCTTTTTTCTATCCTCTCTTCTATCTTCTCTTCTATGTTCTCTTCTACCTTCATTTTTATTAATTTTTTCTTACTTTTTGACTCATCTTGGCTCCATTTTTACTGCTTTCCTTCTTTTAAGTTCGAGCATGCAACTCTCTTGAAATTCTCGACTCCAAATTGTCGACATAAAACCACCGATTTTTGACTCTTGAGTTTCGGCACCGAATTCTAAAAACTATAATCTCAACAAATAATCTAATTGATTGACTTTCGATTCTCAACACTCTTACCTCGACTCTCAATTTCTGGCCGTAAATTCAAAATTCTTGATACCCTATTATTTATTATTTTTCCTACTGTTGCAATGCTTCAATTTTCTCAAGTTTTATTCTGAAGCGTGATTTCAATCATCGAATCTCGATTCTAATTTCATGACAAGAAAGTCCATTTTTAACAATCTTAGATTAAGAGGTTCTGATGGAAAGTTTTGAGTTTTAGCTCTAGTGAAAATTTCGATTTTCGACTCCGGACTCAGAATTACCGTTTCTAGAATCCCGTCTCTCAACTTTCAGCTTTCGACTCTCGACTTTTTAAACCCAATCTTCCACTCTCGATGAATGCCGATACTGACTATTTGATCACCGCAATTAGCACTTTAAGCTCTTGGTTCTAGGCAGCGTTGCCAGATCTACGGATTTCAGAATTTCCTGAGGATTTTTTACGAATTATCAAAAAAAACAGGGATTCTACGGAAAAACGGAAATTCTACCTGAGGACCGAAAAAAGGTCATAAAGTTTCATTTTGGTAAAATCAGCAGCGGTTCACAATCAGGCAACGCTGGAACTAGGTTTCCATTCTTTACTCTCATCTCTCTCTCATCTGCATACAAAAAAAAATCTCTCAACTGTCGAGTCTCAACTCTCAACCAACTATCTAATGTTACCCGTCAACTCTCTCAATTTCAGTTCTCAACTCACTCACTCGATTTTCAATTATTTATTTCCTTTTCTGGTCAATCATCGGCTCTCGGCTCTATTTTTTATATTTGTAAAATTCTTAACTCTTGAACTTCAACCTTAAACTCTCGGGCATTAACTCTCAACTGTCAGCTTTTAGTCCTTAAATTTATTAGTAACTCTTTATACTCTCAACTCTAAACTTACAACTCTCTATAGTCTCAGCTCTCAACTCTCAACATACAACACTTAAAACTCTACTTAAAATTCCCAACTCAAAACTCGACTTTCAACTATCAACTTATAGTGGTTTATCTTAACTCCCCACTTTTTATTCTCGATTTTTTTTTCTTTGTTTTTTGACTTAGAGCTTTCATCACGAAACTCTCTACTCTATTTTACTTTAATTTCGACTTTTACTCTCAACATTTCATGATTTACAAATTAAGGCTTTTACATCCTAACTTTTAGCTCTAAACTTTCAACTCTAAAGTTCCGACTCTCAAATCACAAAATTAAGCTCTCAGCTCTTAATCTGCAATTTTCAATCTGAATTTAGAGTTCCAACTTTCGCTTTGGGATTATTTGACTTTCGATTCTCAGATTTTTAGTGGCTATTGACACTCGAGTATCATGTTGTAAGTAACATTGATTCTAGGGTATATTTGTTTCATCATTCTGTCACCCCCAATTTAGACCTAAAACTGAATGGAAAAATAGAAATAACAAGTTCATTCAACCTCCACTTACCTCTTTGCTTGGCACACAAATCGGGGTTCCCTCCTTGACGACACCGGCCTCGACGATGACGCCTATCACAATTGGATCACGGGAGTTGAACACAAACTGGGGCAGGATCTGGTATCAGGGCGGAAACGAAAAGAAGAGCAGAAAAAATCGACAATTTTATTAGTTGATTAGGGTTTCGTTATACTACTGCTAGGTTCGGTTTTTCTTGCTGGGCTGAATGGCTGACTGTGGCAAGTGCAGCGAGACTTGGGCGATTTGCCATAGTTTATGATGGTCGTCGTTGTCGTCTCGTATGGCCCGGTTGACAAACCCCATTGAGGTGGAAGAGAGCCTGTCGCGGTGTGCTGTGTATGGTAGGGCCATAAAAAGTAAGAAATAAATTTGAAAATAAAAAAATTAAAACCCCAAAAAGTCACGGCCGGGGAAGGCCGAAGGCGGTCGCCAAAGATTTCCAAAGTAAAATAATCACCGGATATCGTAAAAAAGCGTCTTCCTTCGAATGAAATTTCTTGATGTCTTGTTTTCCTCGGTTTAATAAGGTGGACGGTCACGTGGCGGAAAGGGTCGGATCAGGTCGTGTGTGAGGAAAAGGTATCAATAAACAGGTATCCCATGAGCGGCAGTGTCGCCATCATCATGTAGCACACTCAATCCTCGGAGGCCCAGGGTTTGAACCCGACGAGGAGGCTTGACCTTACATGATATTTTTCTTTCAAGTAGATCCTACCTGGTGCGGTCATTATCGTGTTGGATGCGCGGATCGATTCATTCTGTTTTGTTTCGACTTTGGGTGAACAGGGTCGGTCGCGCTCAGGCCACAGTTAATTGATACCCGAGCCCATTAGGTCTAATTACCGACTGTAAACTGGTTCAGAGATTTGTACCATCGTCGTCGAGTGAAAAATGGAATCTCCCGGTGCCTCGAGTGGGCTCTCTCGATGTTGTTGCCCCACCATTACAGCACCGGATCTTTCCATTCGTCATTTTTCATTTATGAAGCGACCTGAAGATTTCTTCGGATCGATTGGAAACCTGTTTCTACACACAAACCCTACGGGATGTCCACGACCATTCATAATTTGGACCAAACATATAACTTCTTCGCTCTCAAATGGTCACAGTTTTTTTTACCGTGATAAATCATGCGATAGTCATTTTGTTCCGCTCCGGCAGTCGAGATAATCTTTTTGGGAAAAAACGATAGCACTTGTGGGAATCGAGTGGGATCACGACAGAATTACTGATGCTTGCACTGGATGTTAAAAATTTGAAAAAGCGTATACAAAAACAATAATTCATGCTGTTAAGTCTTATACCGCGTTTATTAATCAGAATGACACTTTGCAATAACCTTGAACAACATTCAGAGCTACTTTGAATGGCATGGCCAATGGACATTCAATCAAAAAAAAAATGCAACCCTCAAGGAGCACTACAAACAACTCTATACCAGTGACCAGCTCAAAGAGCCTTTAATTACGAAATGAGCCTGAAGACTGCAATTAGCATTCATCTCATTATCCTTCGAAACCTGAAAACGTTCGACTAGGCTAGGCTAAGCTCAATCACACTATACCGGCACAAGACAGACAGACGGCCATCACAAATCAGGCCCTATGAATCAGGACTATGATATCAAGAGTGCCAATCTGAAGCCTACATCATATGTACAGTATCTAAGCCTACACACCTTAAGTTTGCACGGGAACACCGCGATGGTTTTGAATTCTTCGCGCTTGCGCTGTTTGATCTCCTCCCGGTACGCCATGAACTTGTCGAACAGATGGTAGATGATGTCGGCCTGGAATATCTTGACGCCCAAGCTATCCGCAAGCTCCTGGGCGTCCCGCTCCACCTTGACGTCGAACGCCAGAATGGTGGCGTACCTGAAAAAAAAGAATGGAAGAAAATGTTAAATATGAAAATTATATATTTACACCGAAAATGAATCTTGGCAATGCTCAAAACTCGAAATTGCCAAAAATAGAGCCAATAACACAAGCATAACCAGTAAGGCCGTATTAAGGGGGGGGGGGGGGGCAATTTCCCCGGGCCACCCGGCTGGTGAGGAGAACAAAAAGGTTTAACATTACTACAATCATACTGTTAATATAGTAGCTAAGTAGCGGCTCCCGTGAAAAATATAACGAATAGTTTCTCTCTAATGTAATTTAAGGGGGCCCTCTAGTAAAACTTTTACTGTAAAAGTATTGTAAAAAAATTTCCGCATTTACCGGGCTGAGCAGATTCATACAATTTTGTTCAGAACCTGTTGGTTTTTTGACTTCAAAATTTTCAACACAAAATCTGGACAAGTCATAGCAAAATTGAGTGATTATTAAAAAATCATGAAGAAAATGAAGAAAAATACCTTAAATTTTCACACGTCAGAAAAGTTCAAATCGTTTTTCAAACTCCCAAAAAAAATTGCTAAAGCTAGCTAAAAAAACTGAGCTTAATTTGAATTTTCTGGTTTTTTGAAAATGTAAATAAATCCAGACCGTGGTTTGCTTTGCTTGTCCACTTAGCTTTGAAAGCCCAGGCATGGCCGGAAAAAATAGGAAATTTGGAATACATACCTTACAATAAATATTACCTACACAGTTTCTATTAATTGTACAATGAATAATATAAATAAGGAGGGCCCGGCGAAACAAACATAAGGTTTTGATCATAAATTTTTTTTAAAAAAACTCAAAGTTTGAATAATTTAGATGTAGACTGCCTCAAATGTCTCAAAATCCCATACAAATTTCAGGATCGTTGAGCGACCCCTTCCCGTGATCCGATTAAGCTTAAATTTGACATGAGTTTAGTACTAAGCCTAGGATCAATTTCAGCCTGCAGCGCATAACTTTTTCAAATGTCGGGTCATTTGGGGCACTTTAATATATATGCTATTCATGAATTGATTTATGTTTACTTAATTAAACTAAAAAACTTTGTAATAAACATTTGAGAATTTTATACGGGTTAGTGCCGGGTATAATTGAAACTCTTCACTTTTCGATCATCATTATTTAGATTCGCGTTAGTTTATAAATTCTAAACCGTTAAACGGAAAAATTTCTCTCTTTTTTTTAAATTCAAAATATAAAAGTTGTTGTTTGAATTCGACCAATCGGCAGTGCTGAGTTTCTCTTTTGAATATCCATTCCAATTTTACTACTGAATGAGAAACTTCTATTTTACAGTTATTCTCTGCTGATGTAAACAGCCTGAATTCAGCTTGTTCAAGTCTTGTATTATTTCTTCAGTAACTGAAGTTCAGTTTTATGTTTTTTTTATGACTTTTGAGAACTTGAGCTATTTACTCAAGGTACTAAACTCATACCCTTGGAGTCAAAAGGATTAAATTACATTACAGCTGATTTCGAAAAAAATACGCTATTTAGCCATTTTCCATAAATTAAAAAAAAAATCTTCAAGCGTAAAATTATGTAAACAAATTCAAAAAATCTGACGAAATCACTAAAAAGAGTTTGAGATGAGAAAAATTGTTTGGCATTATCATCTCCAAATTGATCAGTTATGCACTTACTTAATTTGAACAAGATATCTGTTTTTATTCTGTTTATAATTATTAGCTATATAAAATCAAATAAAAGTGAAATAAACATTTGGACTATTAAGCAAATTCCTGTTTTGGTTTTGATTGTAGTTTAAAGTAGCTTAATTTGTATAAGGATTTCGTTTTTCATCTTCAATTTGTTTTCCGAAACTTGATTGGAAATTCTGATATTAATTTGATTAATACAATTGTTGTTCCGAATACAACATTTTTCGAGGTTCTGAACTTTTAAACTTTTACATATATATGTATCTCCATGGAATTTGATTTAAATTCTTTTGTTTTATTTTTCAATTTTGCTTTCTAAGTATGAAATCGTCATGTTTCGTACATATGAATTGTCAAAAGGATATTATTTATTCTGCTTTGGACCAAGTCTGGCGATCAATGATAGAATTAAAAACTTATAAAAAATCTAACCTTGGATTATTCTAAACTAGATAATTCTAGTTTACACTAGAGGTATTGTAGAAATAGTGAATTTAATGTCCCATTTGACAGCTTCAATCAGAACTTTCATTTTTGAAAAGTTGCTTAACTATTCCGCACTGTTGGCACGTGATGGACAATTTTTATTTGAAGATACCAGAAACTACCTTCTACGCAGTTGGCACATGGAAGAAAAAATCAATCATAGAGGCCCTCGGAGAAAAATTCCACCGACCCCCCGAAGGCTTATTCGGGCCCTGATAACCAGTTTAACAAAAATTGTTTACATTAGGAGTATTAAATTCAATTTCAACTCACTTTCTCTCATTTCTTCTCCCCTTTAATCATAACTCTCTCATAACTTATTTCCTCCTCCGGTATTTATTTACTCTTTTTTTAAATCTTTTTTTCAATTTTTTCGAGGGATTTTAGGCATCAATGGATTATTAATCCCGAACTCTTTTTTCATTTATAATCTTAATCTATTTATATATTTTTAACATTTTCTCTTTCTATCCAACTGAACATCTCTTCTCATGATGTCTACTTTCAGATTTTTGTTGTCACATCTCATTTGAGCCTTTCTATCTACTCCTCTATAGTGTTTTCTTATTCAGAACTTCCATCCTTCTGTCTTTCGATATTCTGTACAAATATTTCTTCATCATTTTATTCTCTCTCAGTCTTGGTTTTATCTTTTTCTCGATCATGTTTTTTTTCTTTATCTTCCTGTCTACTGTTTCATTCTCTATCATTGTCTGTTCGCTACATTTTTTTTTAAATTTACGTTTGTTCACAATGTTTTTTTTAACAGTTTGCATCTTCTTTCTTCGCTTGAATTGTTTTTTTTTTTATAAAACTTACTGTTAGTCTTCATCTTACTTTCTACGATAAGAAATATTTTTCTTCTTTTCATTTCATCGATATTTATCCTATTTAATTTTATCATCTTTTTTCCTCGATAGTTTTTTACTAGGTATCTTCTTTTTCTTACTTTTCATCCTTTTTCTACATTTTCTCATTTTCTACATGTTTATCTTAATCTTATCATTCTTTTGCTCTATACTACGATCACATTTTTAAAGGGTGTCCCACATAAATTCCATCACTTTGCAAACGCTGTAGAAAATCATTCCTTGGATATTTTTGCTTGAGAATTTGCACATAGCTGAAAGTGTGTTAAGGCTTTTTTTTTCATTTTTTCTATATTTTGAAAATTTAAAAAAAAAATTGAGCGTCTCAAAGAGGTTAATTTACAGGAAGAAATGACAAAAAGTAGGATTCTGAATAAAAGAAGCTGCTTTCAGATGTTGCAAAAACTCGTTTGGGTATAGTTGGACCTAATATCCGATTGTACGAATATGGTATTGAACTGAAATCGAATAAAAATACCAAAATATCACAAATGGTTTACAGTTTTTGTTCTGAAAGTTTTGAAAGAATCGGTAAAATGGTTATTTAAACAGCGTTTTTATTTTATGTAGGACACCAATTATTTCGCCTATTTTTCTTACTTATCTTTTCTCTTTTCGATTTACTCGATTTATTGTCGACTTTCCTCTTCTTCAATAGATCCTTTATTAGTAGTTGATGGTAAACCGCTTAACGTCACAATAAGGGATGAATTGACGCCCTTATCTATGGAAATTCTAACTGAATTGCGCGAATATCAAGATTTAATTGGAGCCAAAGACATCTGGCCCGGAAGAAATGGTGCCATTCTGGTCAAACAAACAGAAAATTCAAAACCTGATATAATTAAAACTAAACTCGAAATGAATCGTTATATGAGCATGCATGTCACTCAGCAAGGAAATAACACATCTACGATTCCAAATGAAAGTCCTTCACCCAAACGAAAAAGGAACAATGCTGATCCACGATCAAAATAAGATCTTAAATTTACAACTGTTTGATAACTTTTATATATTTTATTCAATGGATAGTCTAATTAATAGATACCACGAAAATGTAGAAGATTTTAATTTAAGTAGTTTTAATAATGATTCAAGATCCTTTAGAATTTTGCAATGGAATGTACGTAGTATGAATAATTTAGATAAATTTGATTGCATATTACAGACTATTGATCATTTTAATGTTTGTATCGATGTTATTGTTATTTGTGAAACTTGGCTTGGTAAAGATAACTGTTGTTGTCAACACCACTGGGTAATGTTCCTCGATAACCAGTCTACCAAGTCAAGGCAGGGCTAGTTTTATTTAGAAAACGAGAATAGGAAAACGTCAGATCAATAATTTCGAAACGTGTTAGCTGCGTGGTGATTTCGATTTATTAAAATATACATTATACAGTTTGTTACAAGTTCCGTTTATAGTTATTGGTATAATACCAACAGAAGAATCGTAAGTTAGATCACATTGAATGTGAGTTTGAATTATATTTAATCTTTATATCATCTGTTCAGGCTATAAAGGAGCAAAAACAGCTCGTATAAAAATTAATCGCTTTGCACGAGGTGAAGAAAACACTAAATTAGTGAGTATTTTCTCAACAATATATAAACTGTTTAGCTAACAAATTTGTAATTTTAGTTTGAGCCGCATTAAAATAATAAGTCGCTGCAAATAAAAGTGTATCTCTCGAAAAGATCCGAACAAACTCAAATAATTTACGGATCTAACCTCAAAATGAGTGAAACATCCAACTTTACACTTACACCATGCGCAGCCTGTTGCCAAACATCCACAGTGATCGAGGAAATGATATGTTGCGATTCCTGTGACCAGTGGTATCACACCCGTTGCGTGAGTGTAACATCGTCCAAGGATTACGAAGGCAAAAAATGGTTCTGTCCGCAACCCGAATGTAAGCGCAAACGTCGAGAATATCTTGCTCAGGAAACTGCTTCTAAAAAGTCATCAGCAGATCCGAAAAAAGGCTCCGCAAGGGGTGATATTCCTGAAAAGTCCGGCACAAAGACTGGAACAAAAGCTGGAAGCAAATCCGGATCATCCGGTTCCACTCTTTCGCAAACACTACAGCAGTTAGAGGAGGAACAAAGGGACCTTGAACGTGAAATGGATGAACAGAAGATTATTTCTGAAAAGCGCATGCAGATTGCCAAATCCTTGAAAGAAAGAGAGCTTCAAATGCAAAAGGATATTCGGGAAAGAGAGTTTCAGCAGGAACAAGACCTTCTGAGGAAAACACTCGAAGACGAAAAAAGGCATTTGGAAAATATGCGAAAACTGCGGAATTCTTTCGAACAGGAAGTGGATTCGGTCAGAAAAGAGATTCTATATCTAAACGCTCAAAGTACGGCACTAAATGAAACCGAGCTTTTAGACCGACCGGCAGAGTCAGATAGATCACTACGTGTTGAACCGAATAACTTACCATCGATAAGAGCGCTGAACCAAACTACGATCGTCAACAAGATGCTTCCTGATCAGGAAAGTGTAAGAGATTCGGAGCATTCAAATAGTGAATCCGATGAGAGCAGCGGAAAGGAGGATGACGAAACCCCGAGGCCATACGGGTTGGGGCCTTCTCGACCGGGACCTTCACGTGCTCAACTTACAGCGCGGAACGGTCTGACGAAGAAGCTACCGATATTCACGGGCCGTCCTGAGGAATGGCCTCTCTTTTCTAGTGCTTTTCAAGTGTCCACGGAAGCATGTGGATTCACAGAAGTCGAGAACCTCGTTAGGCTTCAGGATAGCCTCAAGGGTCAGGCATTAGAAAGCGTCAGGGGAAAGCTTCATCTCCCTAAATCTGTTCCAAAGATCATGGCAAAATTGCGCATGCTGTATGGACGGCCTGAATTGATTTTACAAAGCTATTTGGAAAGAGTACGGAAATTAGAAAACCCGAAAGCCGATAAGTTAGCATCTTACGTTTCTTTCACGAACGCAGTAGAGGAACTGTGTGAGCACTTAGAAGCAGCTGAACTCACACAACATCTAAATAATCCCACTCTTATGCAGGACTTAGTTAACAAGTTACCGGCAAACGATAAGCGCGCTTGGGTCCGGTACAAAAAAAGGAAGTCGGAGGTAACCCTTCGAACGTTAACGGATTTTCTATCGAAGATTGTTGAGGAAGCTTGCGAAGCCAGTGTTTCGTTGGACTTCAAACTTGAAAGTCGACCCGTCCCCTGTAGTAATACACCCAAAGCCAGAGGGAAGGAGAAGCATGGTATGTACACACATATTAATGTACCGGATAATTCGCTGTACGGTGTTAGTAACACTTCAGCAGTTGGAAAGAAGTCGTCATTGAAGCCTTGTCGCGTATGTCAACGCACGGATCACCGTCTGAGATTTTGCCAGGATTTTAAACAGCTGAGCTATAATGATCGGGTACAATTGGTTGACAAATGGAAACTGTGTAGAACGTGTTTGAATGACCACGGAAATGCTACTTGTAAATTCAAAATTATCTGCAACGTGGGTGGTTGTCGAGCTACACATAATTCCCTGCTGCACCCCGCAGATTCTGCTTTTCTAAATGCACATTTCAAAGCTCCAACTGCTACTCTTTTCCGCATGGTGCCAGTCACGCTCTACTCAGAACAACGCACTGTAAAAACTTTGGCATTTTTGGACGAAGGAGCCGCGGTGACTTTAATGGAATCGAACTTGGCCAAGTTACTAGGAGTTATGGGGCCGATCCAGCCATTAACGATATCCTGGACTGCTGATGTGACCCGAGTAGAAAAAGATTCAATGTGTATCAATCTGTGGATTTCTGATCAACAATCCACTGAAGTTTTACCAATTCGATTGATTCAGACCGTCGACAAACTGATGTTACCGAAACAATCGTTAAATGCAAATGAAGTTTCCAAAAGGTTTGAGCACTTAGAAGGCCTACCTATTGTATCCTATAAATGTGAAAGACCAGGACTGTTGATAGGATTGAACAATCTCCATTTATTCTCTCCTATTGAGTCGAAAATAGGTCAGGAAGGACAACCTATTGCTGTAAGGTCCAAGCTAGGTTGGGCAGTTTATGGGTCATCGAACCTGTTCCCTGAACAGAATGGGTTTTTCGGATATCATGCAAGGATCAGTAATGCGGATATCTACAACATACTAAAAACATCGTATGCTTTGGAGGAGCCTAGTGCTAGTGTCGTATGTGAATCTGACGATGAGAAGCGAGCGCGAGAAATCTTAGAATCCACCACGGTCCGGGTCGGAAACCGTTTTGAAACGGGACTCTTGTGGAGGTGTGATGATCCAGTTCTACCCAGTTCTACGACATGGCAAAAAAGAGGATGATTGCATTGGAAAGAAAGTTGGCTAAAACTCCGGAGCTGTTCCAAAATATGTGTGACCAAATCGAAGAATATCAGCGCAAAGGATATGCACACAAGGCGTCTGTGGAAGAATTGGCCACCACAGGAAACAACAAAATATGGTATCTTCCAATCAACATAGTGTTAAATCCCAAAAAACCAAATAAGGTCAGGTTGGTTTGGGACGCGGCTGCCTCTGTTGACGGTATTTCGCTAAACTCGCAACTTCTCAAGGGTCCCGATCTTTTGACTCCTCTTACCTCGGTCATATGTCATTTTCGGGAGAAAAGAATTGCCTTCGGTGGGGACATCCCAGAGATGTACCACCAAGTGCAAATAAGAAGTTCAGACAAGCAATTCCAAAGATTTCTCTTCCGGACAAACCCAAGCTTACCACCTACCATATATGTGATGGACGTAGCCACTTTCGGGTTCGCGAGCTCGTCGTGCTCAGCCCAGTTCGTTAAGAACCAGAACGCCAAAGACTTCATGAAAAAATTGCCTGAAGCTGCACGAGCGATCATCAATAAACATTATGTCGACGATTATTACGACGCTGCTGACACAGAACATGAAGCGATAAGACGAGCCGAAGAGGTAAAGTTTATTCATTCCCAGGGTGGTTTCCATATTACCAACTGGGTTTCAAATTCAGAGCTTTTCCTGAAATGTCTTGGAGCAGACAACGGCGATCGAGAAATTCATTTCAACAGTGATAAACTTACCGAAAATGAAAGAGTGCTAGGAATTATTTGGAATCCTCGACAAGATGAGTTTTCGTTCTCCGTAAAATACCGCGAAGAGCTGCAACCGTACATTCTGGGAAAAAAGGTACCCACTAAGAGAATTGTTCTGAGCTGTGTGATGTCATTTTTCGACCCTCAAGGATTTCTGGCACCATTTACAATTCATGGAAGAGCACTCATCCAGGATCTGTGGCGCACAGGGTGCGCATGGGATGACGAAATTGATGCTCAAAGTCTTTCCAAGTGGAACCGGTGGATAGGCCTCATTCCAGCTGTGGAAAGCGTTCGAGTTCCGAGGTGCTATTTAGGAGGAAACCATTCAAACAAAATAGAATCGTTGCAGTTGCACATTTTTACAGACGCCAGTGAGCACGCCTACGGCTGTGTGGCGTATTTTCGAATAAAGTTTGGAAAAGACGTAAAATGCTCTCTGGTTACTTCCCGGATTAAGGTGGCACCGTTGAAAATACAATCCATTCCGCGGTTGGAACTGATGGCGGCCACGAAAGGAGCACAACTGCTAGAGTTCGTTGTTTCAAATCACTCTTTACGCATTGACAAATGTTTCCTGTGGACAGATTCACAAACGGTCTTAAGCTGGATTCGTTCGGATGAGCGGAATTATAACAAGTTCGTTGGGCTTCGTATTGGCCAAATATTGGAGTCGACGAATGTAATGGATTGGAACTGGATACCGTCCAAGTTGAATATCGCTGATAGTCTCACCAAGTGGGGCCAAGGTCCGCCGTTAGAATCAGACGGAGTCTGGTTTATGGGGCCAAATTTTCTCTACGAACCGGAAGCAGCCTGGCCACGACAACAGCTGCCTGAGCCGAACACAACAGTTGAACTGCGGCCAGCGCTGTTGCATCACGATATCGTTTTCACGGAACCTTTGATCGGTGTGGAAAATATCTCTCGCTGGACAAAATTGGTAAGAGTTTTGGCTTTAGTTTGTCGATATGTAAACAATTGTAAAAGAAAAGCTGACGGCGAACCCATATTCACGCTGAAAGCAAACGACACACTATGCAAACTGATAAAATGTGAGATGAAGGTTATACAGCAGCCTTTACACAAAACTGAGTTTCAGCAAGCGGAAAATATCATCTGGAAAATAGCACAGAAAGAAGCATTTCCTGATGAAATGAAAATTTTGATAAAAGCAAATTCTAAGAAAGATAACCAACAAAACCATATCGTAAAATCAAGTTGTCTCTACAAATTAAATCCATTTCTCGATGAAGCAGGTGTCCTACGTATGGGAGGACGATTGAATTCCGATAATCTACCTTTTGATTTTCGCTACCCTATAATTTTGCCAAAACGAAACAAAATTACCCAATTGTTGATTCTCAACATTCATTCCAAACTGGGTCACTCGCACAGAGAGACAGTATACAGTGAACTACGAAAACAATTTTATATACCGAACCTTCGAGCTGAAATATTACAGGTAATGCAAAATTGCAATTGGTGCAGGGTGTATCGCTGTAAACCAAAAGCTCCACAGATGGCACCACTACCCGAACAACGAACAAGACCGAGTTTACGACCATTCAGTGCAGTGGGTGTGGACTATTTAGGACCAATCGAAGTCACAGTAGGCCGTCGCAAGGAAAAACGGTGGATATCATTGTTCACTTGTTTGGCAGTTCGTGCAATACATGTGGAGGTTGTACATAGTTTGGACAGTAAATCGTGCCTTATGGCTCTCCGACGCTTTATGTGCAAACATGGAGTTCCTGATGAGTTCTTCTCGGACAACGGAACCAATTTTCGTGGGGCAAATAGAGTGCTGAATGAAATCAAAGAAGATATCAATTTGTCGTGTGCGGAGAAGGTAAACAGCTCAAAAACAGTGTGGCATTTTAATCCTCCTGGTACGCCCCATATGGGGGGCATATGGGAGCGTATGGTTCGTTCCCTGAAAGAAGCTATGAAAGCATTAGACGATGGTCGAAAGCTCGATGACGAGATTCTTCTCACAACATTGGCAGAAGCGGTTGATATGATTAACTGTCGCCCATTGACATACATGCCACAGGAGTCGCCCTACGCTGTAGAAGACGGCCCTCTGACGCCAAACCACTTCATGCGCGGTGTAGTCAAAGCTGAAGATTATGATGTAGACGAGTCTGTGAGTTTCGCAAATGCTCTGCGTAATACGTACAAAAGATCGCAGTATCTAGCAAACGAGATGTGGAAGAGGTGGTACAAGGAGTACTTGCCAACCATCAACTGTCGAACAAAGTGGTTTGAGAAAACCAAACCGATCCAGAAGGACGACTTAGTTTTCATCGTGAATGATTCCAACCGGAAGAAATGGATTCGAGGAATCGTCGAGCAGGTGATACCAGGTGCAGATGGACAAATCCGACAAGCGATGGTGAGAACCAATGGTGGAACGCATAGGCGAGCGGTGACGAATCTGGCGGTGTTGGAAATCTGTTGCGGAAACTCTGGACCACCGGGTGGAACCGAACCAGGAGTTACGGGTTGGGGAGTTGTCAACACCACTGGGTAATGATCCTCGATAACCAGTCTACCAAGTCAAGACAGAGCTAGTTTTATTTAGAAAATGAGAATAGGAAAACGTCACATCAATAATTTCGAAACGTGTTAGCTGCGTGGTGGTTTTCGATTTATTAAAATTACTAATATACAGTTTGTTACAAGTTCCGTTTATAGTTATTTGAATATTACCAACAGAAAAATCGTAAGTTAGATTATCTTTAATGAGAGTTGAATTATATTTAATATTATCTATCTGTTCAGGCTATAAAGGAGCAAAAACAACTCGTATAAATAATTTATCGCTTTGCACGAGGTGAAGAAAACACTAAATTAGTGAGTATATTTTCAACTATTTACCAACTGTTAACTAACAGAAATTGTAATTCTAGTTTGAGCCGCATTAAAATAACAAGTCGCTGCAAATAAAAGTGTATCTCTCAAAAAGATCCGAACACCCTGCCATCAGATTTTGTCCAGCCACCTTGTCCACCTTCTTCGCCGCAGAAAGCCAGTTTGCCTGCTCGTCCTTCGCAGTTTTTTTGGTCTTCTTCAGGTTCCGCTTGACAATAGCCCAGTATTTCTCTATTGGGCGGAGCTCTGGCGTGTTGGGAGGGTTCTTGTCCTTGGGAACCACCTGCACGTTGTTGGCGGCGTACCACTCCATGGCCTTTTTACCGTAATGGCAAGATGCCAAATCCGGCCAAAACAGTACGGAACGACCGTGTTTCTTCAGGAAAGGCAGTGGACGTTTATTCGAACACTCTTTCACGTAAATTCATTGGTTGACAGTCCCGGAAGCTATGAAAATGCTGCTTTTCAAGCCACAGGTACAGATGGCTTGCCAAACCAGATATATCTTAGCGAACTTTGACAGTTTCATGTGCTTGAAAAAATATTGGCTACCTTTCCCCTTCCTTTTGCCGTATAAAACTCCTGTCCCGGAAGCTGTTTGTAGTCGGCTTTGACGTAGGTTTCGTCGTCCATTACCACGCAGTCAAACTTCGTCAGCATCGTCGTGTACAGCCTCCGGGATCGCGCTTTGACCATCGTATTTTGTTTTTCATCGCGATTTGGAGTCACTACCTTCTTGTAAGTCGATAGTCCGGCTCGTTTTTTGGCTCGATGCACGGTTGTAGACGATACATCCAGCTTATTTGCGTTATCTCGGAGAGAGAGGTTAGGGTTTCTCTTGAAACTACCGGAAACTCTCTTTGTCGTCTCAGCGGCTTCCGGTTTTCGATTCCCCCCCTATCCAGACTTCCTTTGATTACATTTGTAACGGTTGATTTGGCAACTTTTAGCGATTTTGCCAGCTTCGCGTGCGAGTAGCTCGGATTTTCGCGATGCGCGATCAAAATTTGGATACGCTGCTCTTCTTCCTTGGACGGCACTTTGACAACTGAAGAGTGAATTCCAAAATAAAAATAGGAGCAACAATCTACACACACACCTTCAAAATGAGGGGTGTTCAGGTTTTATAAATGCAAAATTGAAAGAAACACGTCAAGTTGATATTGACCAAATTTTGACCGTAGCACCCTTTATGTACAACTCTTTCTCCATCATCTGATTCTCTTTTGATCTTGCTTTTATCTTTTTCTCGATCATGTTTTTTCCTTTATCCTCTTGTTTACTGTTTAATTATCTATCATAGTCTGTTTTCTACAGTTTTTTATATTTACATTTTTTTACAATGTTTATTACACTTTGCATCTTCTTTACTCACTTGAAATATTTCTTTACAACACTTACTATTAGTCATTATAACTTATTTTCTTTGATGAAAAACATTTTTCTTACTTTTCATTATTGACGGATTTCGGGCCAACTCGACACAGTACCTGGCATGACCCTGACAAAAATGACTGAATTTTTGAAAAAAAAATTGACAAAAAATATGTTAATATCATACACTGAGAAAAATGCATTTTTAAAACTAAAACTCAGTTTTCCAAAAACGCAATCTCAGATTTTGATGAAATTTTAAAACGGGTAGTTTTGGAGAGTTTTGGAAAAAAATGATTCAATAAAAAAAAAAGGATTTTTTCGAAATCCTACACTGAGAAAATGCATTTAAAAATTAAAACTCAAATTCCCTAAAAAAAATGCCATCTCAGAATTTGATGAATAAGTCGAATAAAAATAAGGGAGCCTAAAGTTCATAACAAACATGTGCTCATACGCTTATGATCTTAGTTTTGTCATGTTCTTTCACGTGGAAAAGGAATTTTTGATGAACCATCAATAAGTCACACAAACGCAACCAATTTGCAAATCATAGCTTGTGGGGAATCGTGGGCCACATTTTGTGGGGTATCTTGGGCCACCTTTATTTTTATGTTTTTATACACATTCAGAACTTAAAATACGTTTTAGGGTCATGCCAACTACGTGTCGATTTGGCGTGAAATCTGTCTATTGTATCTTTTACCGATGTTTTCCAATTCAATTTTGCTCTTATCTTGTTTTCTCGTTTATGTTTTGCACTAGGTATCTCCTTTTTTTACTTTTCATCCTCTTTTTACGTTTAGTTATACACATGTTTATCTCAATCTTATCATTCTCTTTCGTTCATTCTTTTGATTCTATACTACGTTCACATTTTTATTTCGCTTACTTTTCTTACTAATCTTTTCTCTTTTCGATTTTGTTTTCGTCTGTTTACTTTTATTCATCTCCATATTTCGTTTAATTTTTGGTACTTTTTTAGGAAAATGTTTTTTTTTTTCGATTATCATTTTTTCTCTATTCCACTTTTTCAAAGTTTCTATTTTAAAATATTTTTTTTTTCATATTTTTCTTTGTCCTTGTTATTAATTAATGAAATTTTATAGACGAATAGAAAGTTAGAAAAAATCTTTCGATGATGAAAATGATGAGTTGAGTTTTAGTTAGAAGCATTATCATGACATACCAAATTTTTGTTCTGCACGAGCCAACTACTATGAAGTGGTAGATACAGATAGAGTTGCATCTACCACCACACATTAGTGGGCCAAGTGTGGTTCGCCCCACAAGCGGAAACTTACAGTACGAACGAACAAAAAATTCAGAACGAATCTACAGTACCGTTCATAATTGTATAGAAATTGGAAGCAAGCGCACTGTCACTTCGACTTTGAACTTCCATAACTTTTTACTCTGATTATATTTTTAGATCAAATTTTTTGCGTTAGATAGATCAACTATCACACTATTATCACACAAAATTTGAGCTCTCTCGAATTTATGTGGCCTGAGAAACAGTAATTTTACGAAAATCGGGCTTTTTAGACTTTTCTCATTCAAACTGCAATATCTCTGAAACTACGCTACATTTTTTATTGAAATTTTGCACAGTGATTGTTGAATTATAAAACTAGCATGTCTGAAGTTTTCGAAAAGTTTTATCGATGAGATCAAAAGTTACGCGAGGTGCAATATTTCAGGCATGAACCTTGAAATGCGATTTCTATAGAATTTTGGACGATTTATGAGAACAATATCATTTCCTCCACCAATCAGACAAAAAATGTCTGGCAAATGCAATGGAGAAAAGAAAAAATGGAATAAATGGTCCATTTGAGTTTTGAAATCAGAATCTCGCGATATTGTTGTGATTTTTCGGTTGAAATAAATTAACTGGTTGTTAAACAGAGAATATGATTTTCCTATGAAAACATTCGTCCAAAATTCTATAGAAATCGCAATTCAAGGTTCATGCCTGAAATATTGCACCTCGCGTAACTTTTGATCTCATCGATAGAACTTTTCGAAAACTTCAGACATGCTAGTTTTATAATTCAACAATCACTGTGCAAAATTTCAATAAAAAATGTAGCGTAGTTTCAGAAATATTGCAGTTTGAATGAGAAAAGTCCAAAAAGTCCGATTTTCGTAAAATTACTGTTTCTCAGGCCACACAAACTCGAGAGAGCTCAAATTTTGTGTGATAATAGTGTGATAGTTGATCTATCTAACGCAGTAAATTTGATCAAAAACTATCATCAGAGTAAAAAGTTATGGAAGTTCAAAGTCGAAGTGACAGTGCGCTTGCTTCCATTTTCTATACAATTATGAACGGTACTGTATCAATGGATTTTGCTTCGCAGTTTGTTATCATCGCGTTTCGAAACAACCTGGGTTACCGATCAGAAAAGAAAAACAAATTTATATCAAGATGAGACATTTTGATATTCAATTTTTCCTGTCAAAATAAGTTTTAATGTAGTACTCGTAGGATGTTAAACTATCTCAAAATATTTCAAAATAAGTTATAGCAGTTTTTGACATTCTCATAACCAGATTATATCTCAATCAGATGGTATAGTTTGATATAGAGTAGAACAAAATTTTACATAAATATAGAATTTTTTCTAGTGGAATGTCAATAACCCGCATTTTTCGCTAAAGCGCGGCCTTATGCTTCTCAATTGTTGGTTTCTAAGATAAAGATTCAATGTAGTAAATTTGTTGGGCGAAAGTCATTGTATGTAATCCGGGTTGGACCGTTGACTTCGATGTCCGTTTTTTCATAAAAAGTTGCATGTATATCAAAATAAGATATAATTATAAAATTTTATAACAATCTGAAAAAGATTTTTGATCGTTGAAAATTAAATCATTCCCATTAAAGTAAGTCGACCTAATTTAGATAAAGCCCAGATTGAAGAAACTTCAAATCGAAAACTATGAGTACAAAAACGTAATTGGATAAGATTTAAATATCATCTTGAGAAATGTATAAGTTATTGTTTTGATATGCTCTCCTGATAGAATTTGGATGCAAATCGGTACGGTCGATAGTCTGATAATGGACTACCACCGAAGCTATGGTGACGTGTTTTTGTTTTTTAAACCAAAGATTTAACTTTATGAAGAGATTAATCATAAATGCATCATAAAATTTAATCTCTGGCTGTTGTGTCATTTTTGCCTTTTTTCTTTATTTTTTTATTGAATTATTCATATGTTTATCCTATTCTTCTCATTTCTTTACTCTCTTTTTATAATATTTTATTTTTCTAAAAACAACAGCCGCTCGGTTTTGGCAACACGCCCGAACATATTGTGTTGCTAGAATCGAACGGTTTTTTCTGGTCTTTTTTTCACTTATTACTACATAAAAAAAACATTATTATCATTGATTTATCAAGTAATTTTAAGTCAATTTTCGACAATTTTTAGTAATTTTTAACCTTTTTTTAGTCATGTTTTAGTTGCATTTAACAATTTTCTTGTTTTAGTTTTTGGTCATATCTGCAATTTTTGGCACTCTCCATTATTTTTTAGTAATTTTTGTCATTATTATTTCAGATCACTAAGTTCGATAGTTATCTCTTCTCTATTCGGCTCGGCTTTCTTCTTATTATTTTTTTATCGTTTTCTCATAACATATTTTCCGTTTTCCAAACTGTTTTGGTGGAAACGGCTTTTTATGATATGCCTTTTGAACAGATCTCTTTTTTTCATAATGATTTTTTTTATTAATGCACGACACATTTTAATCGCTTTGATCCTTTTGCATCTGTTTGTTTATTCAGTTTATGTTGTTATAGTTTCCTAACTGTATAAATTCTTGTAAAGAATTATTGAATTTAACTTTTGTTAATTTTGCTGCTTTTTTCGGTCTATTTTTTTCTCGATATTTTTCTTTTCTGTTTATTCTGTGCTACTCATTTTCTTATCTTACGTCTTGTTTATTAGTCTCCTCACTTTTAATTTAATCTTCTCTATTAACTCTATTCTCTTATGTTTAACATTTCATGTTACTTTGATCTCTTTCCTTATTTCACGATTGAATTTAAAAAAAAAACCGGCCATATAGATTTAGTAGATTTGGCCAAAAAATTGACCTGTGCAAAATTTCAGCTCGATCGGACTTGAACCAAAGGAAACAGGAAAAATTGAAATTTTAATTTTAATGCCAAATGAATTAAAAATGCATAAAACGTCGAAATCTGTTGTTGTCTCGCAAAAAAAATTTGTTGTAAAAAATCGACTTTGAAGAACGAGGCTGCTTTTAAAATTTTTCTACCGTTTTTGACGGTCGCCTTGAAAAAGAGACTTTTAAAGAAAGAATAATCTGATTTTCTTTAATTAGAAACCTCAGTTCAGGCCCATAACTTTTTGGCTTTACCAAAATATTTTGTCATTCTCCAATTTGTTCCCAACATGTTCATGTACCAAACCTAATAAGATCCTGATCAGTGACGGGTTGCTATGAGCAGCCTGTGAACCGGGGGAATGTTGTTTCGCGCACCGAATTAATTCATCTCCGAAAAGGTTGGTAGGCACTTGGTTGAGATTTCCAGTCCACCAAAACTCGTTAACCTTGATTGCATCGGCGAGTTTTTGCGCCTGCGGGCCAATTAAATACCGGGACCGATGATGATGGCGTGCAACTACCGCAAAATGATAACAATTCGCAGCAACTGGTTTTTCCTCGGAGAAACGGGGAATTTTCTTCCCGCAGAAATTCTCAGCAGCAACCGGCTAGCTAGGGCGCAGAAAAAAAAAACAAAATCAACATCAACAAAGCTGCCATAAAACAGACAACACAAGTCGTAAAGCTTCAACATCCGGTGAGCGATCAGTACCTATAGATACACTCTCGCAAAGCATCCCTCTCGACGAAGTGCAGTGTAGGCAGGCTAAGAAAAAAAACAATTCTGCTGCTCAGCCATAAAACTGCACTTATCATTGCAGCTCACCGCAACTTGACAGCCTACATATTACGGATTTCGAGTTTGGCCCTGGGTTCCTATACTTTTTGCTGTAAATTTAACGAGCTCGGTATTATAAATCGACGCATACGGTCGAGAGCCCGAAAACAGGGTTTGCAAGTAAAAATAACAACAACAAGGTTGGAAATCAAAAGTGCATCAACAACGACACGACCGAACAAAGTACTGAAAGGTACATGCACTGTTCATATGGAGTCATAAAAATTGCAAGTGGCTTCCGAAAAAATCCATCTCAAGTAGCACCCATTAATCTCCATGCTAAACCCCTGTGATTACTAGTTAGCTACCAGCTACCACTACGAGAAAACAACAAAGGATTCGATAATAAGTAATGCAGCCAAAAGCGGGGGTGGCTGGAAGTTAAATAGGAGTTAAATTGCTGCACTTGAAATTTATGGCTCGCCAGGCAAGTCCAACGTGGCGTAAAATTTAATTTCATGGATTCCCAAAGCCGACAGATATCTACTTCTGAAAAGTAATAAAATTGCCACTGTTTTTGAGCGACGACATCAGAACATGTTGTTTGCTCTCGGGATGCTTAAACCTGCTAATGGATATTTCACCGTTCAGGGATATCGAGGATCATGAGTCATAAATTCACCAAACAGATCAGTCGTACGAAATACGTTAAGGAGGGAGTAGGGTCTAACGGGTAAAAAAACACCATATTTACGATTTTTTTTAGAGCTATCGTTCAAACAAATGTATTCAAATTTTTTGCATTATACAAAGCATTGTTAAAAGAACATTTAATTATTTTTTTGTAGAAAAATATTGAAAATTGAGCCGGTGACGGAGCACTATCGAGAATGCCTTTTGGAAAACAGGATTTGCGGTGGACACTGTATCTTGGCACAGAATCATCAGAAGTCAAAAAATCTGAGCAAAATATTTTCAATAGATGTTTTACTGGACCCCAAAGATTTTATTTCACTTAAAAATTTTTTTTTTAATTTTTGTGGCTGTTTGAAGTAAAAACTACGATTTTTCACGAAAAAATTCGCCATTTTTTATCTGTAGAATCTTTCCAAAGTAAAATAAAAAAGAAAATCGTTGGGGTTTGGTATTTTATATGTAGAAAATATGTTCCAAATTTGAAAAGAATCGGTGAAGTCGTTTTCAAATGACGATGTCCACTGACTTTAAAAATGTGCTTTCGAGAAAAACGCTCTCTCTCTTGCAGTATTAGCTAACAGGAGATAAAGGCCTATAATTTCTACAGTTTTGCTTCGATTGACTTGAAAATTTGACACAACATCCTTGAAATGGTTTACAATAAGAAAAAAAAATAAAAAAATCGATTTTTTGAAAGTGTTAGACCCTATTCATCCCCTTAATGACAAACATTTTTGGGGTGAAGAATCAAATTATTGAAAAAAAATGCATTTCTAAATTTTTCATCAAAATTAAAGTTTTGATTTTCCAAATTTTCTTTGGTGATTTTGCCTGTCTGAAATGCCTGTCTAATAATCACGATAATAATCAACGATAATATTCTACGGAATATCTCTGAGTTAACTGAAAACACGTACTATTAAATTATTGGACAGTTTTGTTAAGAAAAAAATTTGAAATTACAATTTACAGGTCACAACTAGCCCCTGCAGAGATAATGCAAAGGGATGGTTGCTTTCTGAAAAATCAGTGCAAATTAGCATAAAAACTTTCTGACAATCCTGTTGAACGTTCTTTAGTAGAGAAACGATTCAAACATTCCATTATGCTTTGAAAAACTTTTGTCCAAGAAAGAAAGCAAACAAACTTGTGCAAAAAATGCTACAGGCATGTCTTGCAATCATGCAAATTAAAAGAATTCGGAAACAAAATTTAAAATTATTGCCATGTTTTTTTATGGTTGAATCTGTATAAATATTTGTCCATCTGTTCCCTATAAACTCTGAAACTACTAAACCGATCAATGTGAAATTTGATATATTTATGACCGTTCCCAGGACCGGTGATGGTTTCTGTAATAGTTTCAGAGTCCTCCGATTCGGGAAAGCGGAGGCTCCCATACAACAACTCTCCAATTATTGTAAAAGGGAGCTCGCATCCCGAACAATACACTTGCAGAATTTCTCCCTTATATAAATTTTGGCACCTGACATAGGAGGGTATTTGGGTACCAGAAACATTTCTTTGTTGATTTGAGATCCACTTTGTAGATTTGATAATTCTACAGGGAGATGGGTAGAGGGGAGGTTCATATATTTTCATGCATAACTAGAGAACTAATAGAGCAAATGAACCAAATTTGCAATGGGATGGTAAATACTTGAAAACGAGCAATGATTCTATGTTCGTTTTTTCCCCTCCCTCCATTCTTTCATAGAGGAAACGGAAAGAGGAAGGGAGGCTCTCATACAATTTTTTACATAACTCGAAAGGTGATCAAGAAAATGGAACCAAATATGGCGTGTGAGGGAATTTGAGTACGAGAAATATTTGTATATTGATTTTAATAACTTATTTTAAAGAAATTGGGTATTGGAAAGTTATTGGATACGAGAAATGTATCTAGGACTGTTTTAGACCCTTCATTCCTAATAATGGGTAGATGAGAAAGGAGGAGGGAAGCTCCAATCCGTTTTTCTTAGGAAAACTATACCTAATCAAGCAAAAACAAGCAATTTAGCATGAAAGGGTATTAAGTTACTTAAAATATTTCTATGATGATTTGGGACCTCATCATCCATACAGAGGGAAGATAGAAAGGAAAATAAGGCCATCATTTATTTCTTTTATGTTCATACAAGGCATCTATCCCTTCTTTCAGAGGGGAAACGAGAGAAAGAGCCAGGCTTTTTTTTATATATTTTATCGCATAATTGAAGACTAATGAAGCAAACAAAGGCTGCATCATTTGTCTTTGCAGCTTTTTAGTTACGAAAAATGCTTCTATGTTAATTCGAAATCTATATTTGACGGGAAGAGGAAGGGAATTCCATACAAGTAAAACATACATTTTTGCACAATTTAATTACTTTGGACGCAAAACAGGCAGAGTTCTAATTTGAGATTTTATACAACGATTGGAAAACCAAGTTTTTATAAAGTTACGAAAACAGAAAAAAATAATTCAAGAAAATAGGATTATTATTCTTAGTAATGCAGTCCGAAGCTGAAGTTTCAACTTCCATTTTTAAACTTGAAATTTGAATTTGACGTATTGATAAAAATTTAAATAATTTTATAAGGACTTGCAAAACACCCAAAACTAATTAAAAAATAATTTCAAGAATGATTTCTAACAAAACATTTTTGCAAAAAGATAAAAACTTCGAATTTTTATTATTATCAACTCAGAATAAGTTATAAAATTAACTGGCAACACGGTAGGGAATTTACAAAAACACTGTAATAAAGGTGTGTTCTACGAAATAATTTCTAGCGAAAATAGACTGCAGTTTTTAAGTTGCGGGAAAAAGATACAATTTAAACATTTAATATTATATTGTTTTACTCCAAAATCCCATTTGACTTATTGCACCGTGACGTGAATTCACTTTTCCGGACTATTCTGAGCTGTTATCAATCTTGAGGTCAACCAATTTACTGTACAATGAAAAAAGAAGTAGCAAATTTACTTGAAAATGAGTATGATTTGGTCACTATAAAATTGAATGTGTTTGAGTTGTGATCGAGAACTTTTTTGACGTGAATTCACGATAGAGTTGATAATTTTTGACTTCAGTTTATATCAACTAAATTTTCTGTTCTCTCTGAGGCAATGGAATAGTGATATCTAGAACAAGTTGTAAACGAATTAACTACCCACAATTCGATATAAGAAGCTTTCTGATTTAATAACAACAAACAAAGCTATATCTTGTTAAAGTTTTGACGTGAATTCAATCAGTTCAATCAAAACGGTAAACGGTCAAACGGCTTTTTTTTCTGGTAGCACTGGTTTTTGATCGCACGTCTTGTTTTCGTAATCTCGCATTAAGTTGATAATTTTATTGAAAATACTTTCTTTTAAATCTGTGATACATCATAGTGGCGTTATTAAGTGTTTAATGTGCAATCACGTACTAAATTTATGTGCCGTTATCAGCTGATAAGTGTAAAAACTCAGTTTTTCTTGACGCCGAAAAAAGAACAACAGAAAAGCTATTGTGAGGTGAGCTGTTGATCAAGTATCACTTGTCTCTAGATTGGTGAGTAAAGTGAATATTTCATTCCTATCCTTAACAAACGTTTCCAAAATTATTCCGCAACAGCAGCAAATCGTTTGACGAAGCAGGTACTCCAATCGTATCTGCTGCGATCACCGCTTTGTTTCGGTTAATCAATTAAAAAAACGGCCCATTGGCCCAAACGGTTGTGGTTCTATCACTTGTTCAGCAGTTAGTGAATCTCGTCGCTGAGCGGTGTAGCTTTTAGCCAACATCGGAACACTCGAGTAGAGCGAAAGTGTGTGACTCTGTTATTTGCGCACTTCAAAGGGTTGTGTTTCTTGCACTTGCTAGCTTGTTAGTGAATCTCGATCGCTAGCGGTGAAGATTAGGCAAACGCAGCCAGCACACACGAGTAGATGACCGAAAGAGTTTTTTGCTTCCGTCAGTAGCACACAACATCAGCGCTTGCTGGTTATTGGTGACTTGTCACTAGTACTTTGATTGATTGCCGTGAAATGTACTGTATAAACTTGGAAATCGTTTCTTTTGGAAAGCAATGTTAAAAATTATCGACAGATTTTTCTCTTTCTTTTCTCAATAATTTTTTATTATTCTTATTCTCTGAAACTGATTTTAATATGTTCCAATTAATTAGTCCTTAATATTTTTATTTGATTCCGCATAATTTTTGTTTCACATATTATATTTTGATACTGAGTTATTTTTTTAAACTGTTTATCCTTTTACGTGTCTTTGTCCTGTGCTGTCCTTAGTATTTTGCAGCTTGAACTATTTTAATTTCGCCACTTATTTATTTTATTTATCTATTTATTCATTTTATCGCATACTTTTTTTCCTTGTAAATAATATAACATTGATAAAAGTCATATCAGTTTTAATTTAAGTTTTGATTGTGAGGTATCCAAACAAGTTTTGTTTCTTTTTTTAATCTTTTGTAGCTGTATTTTATTTTGGTCTGACGAACATGGACGGGGATGATGAAGTAATTTGTACTGAATGCAAAAATGTGGAAAACAATCTTGATAAAATCATTACATGTTCGTATTGTTTTAAAAGTGTCCATTTGCGTTGTAAAAATTTGATTGGCAGTGCCGCTCGAAAAATGAAGGCACAACAATTCTTTTGCGATTCGAATTGCGCGTGCATTTATGCCAAAATAATATCGTTGCGTAAAGATCATGAAACAATTATAGAAAGCATAAACATGAAAATAGAGCAGACTGTTCACAATGTTGTCTCCAATGAGATGAATTCTATCAAAACGGATATGAGATCAGTTACGTCTGCAATAGAGGCGTCACAGGAGTTTTTATCTTCGAAATTTGACGAAATTCAGACAGACTTCGAAGATTTAAAATCCCGTAATGATGCTCTAGAAACAGAAGTATCTGGTCTCAAATCTAAACATTCTAAACTTACGGATCAAGTTCAAAAATTAGAAATTAACCTGGACCGTTTTAATAAAGAAACTATTTCGAAAAACATGATGATTTTTGGGGTGCCTTTTAAAAGTGGCGAGAACACCCTAGATTTGGTCCGTAAAATTTGTGGGTCTTTCGGCTATGAATTAAAAATTGAGCACATTGAAAACGCTGTCAGATTGTTTTCTTCAAATAAATCAAACGATTATTTCCCACCAATCAAAGTATTTCTAAAAGATACACTTATTAAGGAAGAAATTTTTAGCAAGAAACGAAGTTTTGGAAAACTTGCTTCTACCTTAGTGGATCCATCATTTTTAGTAAACGGAAAACCTTTAAACGTCACAGTTAGAGATGAGCTTACGCCTTTATCTATAGAAATCTTAAATGAACTACGCGAGTACCAAGATTTACTGGGAGTTAAATATATTTGGCCTGGTAGGGGTGGTGCCATTCTTATCAAACAAACTGACATTTCTAAACCTAAGATTATAAAAACAAAACTAGATTTGAGTCGTTTCATGAGCAAACACGTTATTCAACAGGGAAAGAGCAGTTCCACACTTCCAAAAGAAACTCCGTCACCAAAACGTAAAAGGAACAATGCTGATTCAGGATAAAGTAAATAAAATTCAAAAATAAAATTGTAAGTGTTTAACCTTAGTATAAAGATAATTTAATGGATAGTTTAATTAATAAATATTATGAAAATATAGATGAATTTAATTTAAGTACTTGTGCTAATGATTTGGGTAATTTAAGAATTTTGCAGTGGAATATTTGCAGTATGAATAGTTTATGTAAATTTGATTCTGTGCTACAAACTATTCATCAATTAAATAATTGTATTGATGTTATTGTCATTTCTGAAACTTGGCTTGTCAAAGATAATTGTAATATTTATAACATTCCAGGATACACCTCAATATTTTCATGTCGTGATCAACCATATGGAGGCTTAGTGATGTATATTAAAACGAATTTGAAATTTAAAGAAATTGAAAACAAAGTTGTTGAGGGTTTTCATAGAATAAGTGTTGAAATATGTCTGAGTGGTCAAATTTTCAGTGTTCATGGTATTTATAGACCACCAGCGTTCTCGTTTAACCTGTTTTGTGATGAAATTGAATCCTTATTAGCATCTGTTCCTGTTAACCATTCGAGTCTTATTGTTGGTGACTTTAATATCCCCGTGAATTTAGTTAATTTAAACACTGTGATGAAATATAAATCAATTTTAGAATCTTTCGGTTATGCTTGCACAAATACTTTTCCAACAAGACCAAAAACTAAAAATATCCTTGACCACGTTATTTCGAAGCAGATTGACATAGACCGACTTAAAAACGATACTATTTTTACAGATGTAAGTGACCATTTACAAATTGTTACATCCCTAAAATTGTTATGTGATAAGAAGGAAACAATTCTGAAGAAAGAAATTATTGATCATTCCAAACTTAACGATTTGTTTCGAAATTATCTAAATAATATTCAACTACCAGAAAATGTTAATGATGGCCTACAGCACATTACAACAACTTACAACCGTTTTCTCTCAATGTCTACTAAAACACTCAATAAAAAGGTAAAACTAAAAGGCAATTATTGTCCATGGATGTCACTAGACCTTTGGACACTGATTAGAATAAAAAATAACCATTTGAAACGTTGTAAACGACATCCCGATAATGTCCAACTCAAAGAAATGTTGAATCATATAAACAAAAAGCTAAACTTTAAAAAACAAGAATGTAAAAAACAATATTACGAGCGATTGTTAAACAATACTCCACATTCAAAGCTTTGGAAAAACATAAATACACTCCTTGGTAAAAATAAAATCACCGCTCCAATAAATCTTTCTGATGAAGAAGGCGTAACAACAAACAATTCTGAGATTTGTGAAAAATTTAACAAACATTTTTCTACGATTGGGAAAAAACTAGCTAATGAAATCCCATCTGATCCCGGCAGTGATCCTTTGTCGCATATTAATAGTGTACAAAATACAATATTTTTACGTCCAGCTAGTGTCAACGAGGTTCGACTAGTAATTCTATCTCTTAAAAATAAAAAGAGTCGTGGACCTGATGGATTTCCTGTAGATGCGTTAAAAAATAACAACGAAATTTTCTCTGGTATACTCATGCAATATTTTAATCACATGTTAGAGACAGGAGTTTATCCGGATTGTCTTAAAGTTGCAAAAGTTATTCCCATTTTTAAGGCAGGTGATCCACATGACGTAAATAATTACCGTCCAATTTCAACCTTAAGTGTTTTTAGCAAAGTTTTTGAAAAACTTCTAATGAATAGAATTGAAAATTTCTTAAATCAGGAAAATATACTGTACAAATTGCAGTACGGTTTCAGACCTGGATCGAGTACGCTAATTGCTATCACAGAGTTAGTTGATTCTATTATTTCAAAAATTGATTCAAAGAATATCGTTGGTGCTTTGTTCTTGGATCTTAAAAAAGCCTTTGACACACTAAACCACGACATATTATTGTCCAAATTGAATGAATACGGAATAAGAGGTGCTGCTAACAACATCCTTCGCAGTTATTTATCGGAAAGGAAACAATTCGTAGCGATCGAAAATACTAGAAGCGATTTGAGAAACATTGATATTGGTGTACCCCAAGGAAGCAACATTGGTCCGTTACTTTTTCTTTTGTATGTAAACGATCTTTGTAATTTACCACTGAAAGGCACAGCTCGATTATTTGCTGATGATACAGCTATTTTTTATTCAGCTGCATCAACGAATGTTATAACTCAACAAATTGAAAATGATTTGAAGTTACTATCAAAATATTTTAAATGCAACTTGCTTTCTCTAAACTATTCAAAAACCAAATATATGTTGTTTCGTTCTTCACATAAAAAAATACTATCAAATAATGACCCAATTATGGATGGAATTGTTATTGAGAGAGTTCATTACTTCAAGTACTTAGGAATTTTCTTGGATGAAACACTTTCTTGGAGTTGTCACACAGAGAACCTAGTAAAAAAAATTTCTCCTCTTTGCGGTGTTTTGTGGAAATTAAGAAACTTAGTGCCCCAACATGTTCTTTTAAAGTTTTACTATGCATTTATTCAGTCTCATCTAAACTATCTTATTTTGATATGGGGAAGAGCCTCCTTGTCACATCTTCAAAAACTTCAGACCCTACAGAATAGATGTTTGAAAAACATCTTCAGACTACCCCTGCTTTTTCCAACCCAACAGCTATACTCTCTGGGAACGCACAACATTCTTCCAATAACCGAACTCTGTAATTTGCAAACCGTTATATATGTTCATGATAATATACACTCGAGTAGCAATAACCAAAACCTAAATTTTACTACGGGATTAAGAACCCACAATACCCGTCAAAATAATTACTTGCAACGAAGCCGATCCATGACATCTTTAGGGCAAAAAAGAATTTCTTTTATAGGACCTACAATATACAACGCTTTACCTACTGAAATAAAGACCATCAACAACCGTTCCATGTTTAAAGTCAAAGTAGTACAGTTATTAAAAGAAAAATTGAATCGTTAAAAAAGTCGATCAACAACCAGTTTTTTTTAATCAAATTTTGTTTGTTTTTGTAGCATCGTAGTTTTCTTTTGTCGTATTTTTAACTATTAATAAGTAAACTTAAGTAAATCTAGCATAATATTTAATTAGTTAACATTATTAAAAAAAAGAAATGGATCTCTTTAAAGGAAATTTTCTTCCATTGAGATCCTTATCGTAATCTTGTTTAATTATAGCATACATTTCCTCGCAGTAAATAATAAACTTTTGTGTTCTCAGCATGATTAAAATTTTGTTCGCGTTGAAGTTTCTTTGTTTTGCTACCAGACGTGCTGAGAACAGTAGCGTCCATTACCAGGGGGCTCAATTGAGCCTTTTGGTGTGGGGGAGTGTGGTGGGCCGCTACAAAAAAAAAAAAAAAAAAAAAAAAAAAAAAAAAAAAAAAAAAAAAAAAAAAAAAAAAAAAAAAAAACGAGGTTGTGAACAGAATTCACGTCACGAAATTTCTAGCTATTCTGAACCATTCTTTAAAGCCTTAAATTTTATGTACACTTTTAAAAGAGATATCTTATTATTCCAGCTTGTTCAATCTTAAATTAGGAGTATCTTTCTCTAACTTTTTCCAACTTTTTTCTTTTTTCGACTCGCACTTGCATAACAACTGATTGATGAATCATATGTTGAAATTACTAGGGAAGTATCATGGGTGACTTTTTTTTCTTTCTGAAAAAAAATGGAAAGGGTTTCAACATTTTTAAGATATTTTAAGGCAATTTTTTTTAAATAATTTAATTTCCCGAGTTCTGTTTGTTTAAAAAAAAGTACTTTTTTTTTAATTTTGAAGAATTGTAGGCCACCAAATCCAAATTGACTAGATAACGTGCAAAGTTTATGAGTTGACCCAAAACTGAAATTTCATAATTCATTTAGTTATTTTGTAGCAATTTCAGATGAAATAAAAAGAGAGTTGTGTATGATCGAATGATTCCTAAAACCTGGTTTGCGAACGTTTCAGCAAAAATCCTTGTATATAATTTAGATTTTTAAATTATGAATTTAAAAAAAAGATTGTGTTCGATAAGTGAAAATCCGACCATCTGGAGGACCATGACAGCTTTAGGAGCATATTCCACTTAAAAATTTTTGCGAAAAATTAAATTTTGTGACGTGAATTTACTCGTTCGCGCTGTTGTGGTGACTCAGCTGTATGCCTACCGATTTCTATAAAATTCAGTATTCCAGAGTCGTCTCGTCATTTTCAAGAAGATCCTAATTTTTTGTTAGAATATGTAAAAGTGTTATCCGTGATGGTGTTATATAGAAAAGGCTCCTATTTTTATATATAAGATCAGATCTATGAGTTAAGAAATTTGGTTTGGTTTGGATCAAAATCAAATTTCACTTCTCAACTGAAAGAGCTGGCGTTATTAGAAAAATGAGTGTAAGAATTTAGATACGTATTTTTTCGAACACAGGTTCTGAGGATCAGATTTGAGTCCTTTCAGACCAAAATATTTAGTATTAAAAATGAACGAATACTTACTGGTTTTCATGCTCCAGCATCGTCGAGGCTTTCATGACATCTCGTTTGACAACAGGACCAATTCGGATACCGGAATACTGAAAAAGTAAAATGTAAAAAAGACATATTATTATGAAAATTCTGAAGGTGAATGGTTGAAATTGAGGAAAAAATCAAAAAGAGTAGACGTAAACTCTAACCAACTTAGACTTTCTATTCTGGCTTTTATAATCAAAAAAATGAACTGGTATAGAAATTCTTGTTAACATTGATTTTTTTTTCGATCCATTCCCAGCCTTCATTGATCAGTTATTAAAATTCTATAAAATTGGTCAACTGGCCGTAAACCCGATCAAAAAGTATGTGAAAGCTTCAAGCTTAAGTAGGTTTAAGTCACAGAAAGAAAGTAATAACAACATTGATTGAAATTAATTATAATATTACACTAACAATATTGGACTTAAGACACCACCTAGAGGAACGTATATTTCTTCCTTTATTATTCAAAGAAATTTAAAGAACTTCAAGCTTTTGGAAATTACAGAAAATCTTGAGAAACCTTAACAAAAGCGTAACCATCGAAAAAAAATCCTCTATCTTATCTAACAAACGCCCCCAGCGATACCCATTATATTCAATCGAAAATTAACCGCAACAAAAGAAGCGTTAAGGCGATTAAATGAATTGAATCACGGCGCCGAGATCAAAGACGGACAACCGCCACTGACGGCAGACCTCAACTGTCATTTTTTTCCTCGTGTGACGAAACAATTCCACCATTACGACGGCACTTGTCTGTCTGTTTGGAAGTCTTATTATGATGACCAGCAAACGTCAACCGATGGGTGAGAATTTGCCTTTTGATTTTTCTCCACAATTTATTCCTCTGGTGACACGTTTCATTTTGAAGAAAACTTAAGATCCTATTGTTTTCTGTATCATTATAGTACGACAACCAGCCGCACTGCAAATTTAATGCCCTTTATCATTTTTGTATTTGATTTTACTTCTTTTTTTTAAGTTCCTAAGGCTACGAGTCAACTCTCAGGAAATACCTTATTGTGCGGAGTTTCGGCAATAATTTATTACCCTGATCCATCAGCAAATAACGAGAGTTGACGAAGTTGAATTCGGGTGGCCTAGCTCCATTGTTCGGAAGGACAGCAATCAAATCGGAGGGATTTTATTTCTGTCATGGTGATTCCAGCGAAATTATTTACCATCGGCAGGTATGCAGGTAGTACAGTTTCTTCAATTTTCTGAGAGATGAGATATGAGGCCCTTGGAGGCAAGGAGGTATAAGTGCATAAATAATATATGATAAAAAATTGAAATTTTAATTCTCAGTCTTGTGATCAATAATTTGAAGTTTTTCCTTTTTTTGGTGAACAGTTCAAACTTGAGGTGAAGGTAAAATTAAATGCTCTTGGCAAGTGAAAATATTAAAAAATGTTGGACATCAAACACTGCCTTGAGGTGTTTTTTTAAAATAATTTATTGAAAGTTTTTCAACCCACAAATGAACAAAAATTTGATTTCCTCCATGCTATGCATGATAGTCGCACTAACTTTAAAACGAATGGTTTTGGGTACAAAAAAATCAACTTCCTCCCAATGAGAATGACCCAGATCCAATTTAAGCTCGGCTCGATTGTACTGGGTTCCAACAATGACAACAAAATTTACCGGCCGGCAAATGAATGACTTGCCGCCCCACATTTCTTCCTCAATCAAATCCCTCACTCTATGCGCCGTTTCGCACTAAATGTGACTGTCAGTAGCCAGTCAGTCATTCATTCAGTGGTCCCATGTTCGAGTTTATACAGCAGAAACTAAAAAAACATACGTGGATGTTTATGTATATTTAAATTGTTAGTCAACACAAACCCATCAGCATCTATGCACCACTATTGTCAACGATCTTCCTCCCGGTTTAGTTTGGGCTTTGTTGTACTCAGTGCAAATACTAGCTAAGGTTAGGAAGATTCAAGTTCCATAAGTTAAGGTAAACCTTAAGAAATAATTAAAAATATTTAAAACTAATCCTGAATATGACTATTCTATACAGTATAGAAACAATAATTTTAATCAATCGTAGTTATCCTAAAACTTAATTGATTTGAAGGTTATAAACTTAGGTACAATTTTCCAGAAGACAATAAATTTTTGTTTATATTTTCCCAAACATTTGGTATGGGAATATACGAGAAATCAAAAATTAAAAATTTAATTTTGTTCGGCTTTGACAAAATCACGCCTGAACTTAAAATCTTGAAAATGAAAACGTTCAAAGATGTTAAAATGTGTTTCCAAAAAAATAATATGATATTAGCAAGAATGCTCATCTAGTTGTTGAAAATTTCTGAAAAATTACTTAGCAATCAATTGACTAAGGCTTGATTTAGCCTTACAGTTGCAAACATTATTATGATTGATATAAGACAAAAAGAAAATGAGACTCTTTCAAATGCCTCATATTTTAAAAATTGATAGTTTAATTGTTAAGTAGTTAGGCTGATTGCTTTTGATCGGTTTTTTTTGCAACTTTCACCACGATCTGGGCACTTTAATTCCTTTGTATTTTTGTGTATAAATTTAAGCCTGTTTCTGTTATGTCGATTACAACTGCCATACAATTATGTTCTGTCATTTTTGCATCCGTTGTTATTTTTTCCAAATTCCGAAAAAAATATTAAAATGAGTTTTGTAACATTACAAATGATGCAAAACCGTTCCTCATTAAAATAGAATATCTTGTTGATGATTTCATCTATTTTATTTATCCTCCATCATAACTAATTTGTAGCTTTTGAATCATAATTTGGCCTTTAATTCCAACTGTTTTTAGGTTTGGAGCATTGTCATCATAAAAAAGTTTCAAGAGAGTCAGGAGCCAGATACCAGAATATGTAGTGTGAAAATGCTTCAAGAGCAGTTTGTTTTTGTATACCCTGATATGTTTCTGATGCGGAAGCCAAGCCTTGCCAAGGTTGTTTGTTTCAATTTTTTCATAGTGATTCTAGCACATGTTTTGTGTATTTAGTTATAACCCACATGTTACATTGTAATCATATTTATGTGTTTTTTTTTTTCATTTTCATGGTTTACTTTCAAAATGTATCCTAAACAGTGATGATTTTCCCAAATTTTAAAATTTGGGAAAGTGGTTAACCAATTGTCGGGATTTGATTACCGTTGATTTTATATGAAAAAGTAAACCTGAAATCCCTGTAATTTTTTTCACGTTCGTCAAAACTCTTCCAAAAGTTCCAAAAAGTTGTTATTCACCTTAAAACCTTGACGCACAAACATTTGTGTAATTTTACAGCGTTTGCCAAATTTAAATATCAACGTTTTTTTATTTGAAAATTGGCAGATAGTGATAGACCCATACAAATTTCAATCTTTGAGAGTCGCCTTAGAGTTGTCCGAATGAGCTAACACTTTGCCATCATTGTTTTATCATTGATTGGATAAAGATCGGGCTATCCAAAGCTTTAATAATAAATAAATACTTTTGATTTCGCTACAAATCAAATTAAATTGTAATACAAAACAGCGTTAACCTCATGGAAAATTAAATTCATTCTAGAAATGTTAAAAATTCTCTCTAGCTTTTAATTTAACCTAGACATTTGTAGACAAATTTTATAAAAATAAAACAGGTTCGGTAACTACTTGTTTGAGATGCCCCTTTTTCTGAGGAAGGAGGGGCCTCTATTTTATCTTAAACTGATTGTCATGTTCAAATATGAAATATTTCCAAATCTGAAGAATGTCGCCTATAAATTGTACGGGTTATTGCATTCGGCGTATAAATCACACTTTTGACGATCGGGTTTTCTCGATTTTCTCAAAAACTGTTCAAAAACTGTTTTCTCAAAAGCTGATATTGGCTCATAGGAAAATGCACAAAATAGCGTCAAAAAGATAAAATCGAAAGAAATGGATATACGTCACTTCATCATATCACTGCAGTTATGTCGTGTTGATTTTCAAGATCGCCATCTGTACTGTAGCAAAACTACCAACTTTGTACCCACTGTTCCTGTTTTGGTACTGGATGTGTATTGGACCTAAATATGAAATACATATGAGAAGTTTTATTAAAAAAAAATTTTAAGCATAAAATAAAACGAAAGTATACCATGGAAAAGTATTACATATCGGAACATGACCATAACATAGAGGAATGGGAGATTTAATGTTTGAGGCCCCTGGTGCCAAAGGGGTTGTGTTTAAATAAATTCCATAGATATTTCAAATAAACTTTTTTCTATGAGAATGATCTTCTTAAATGAAAACAAAGCATTTTACAACTTTTTTTTTACAAAAAACTACTTTTGTTTGACTTTATTTGAGGCGACACATATTTTTTAATTTTGGCACTTATACCTCTTTGGCTCCAAACACATGCATTCATACTAAGATTGTCAGATTTTTTTCAGCACGTCAGCCGGACAATTCCGGGCAATTTTATATAAAATTCTGGCAAAATCCGGACATTTTATTTCAAAATTAACGACCATAAATCCGGGCAGTATCCGGGCAAATTTTGTCAAGACCCAGAATTTTTTCAACAAAAATCGAATAAAAAAAATGTAAAATAATTTTTTTTTCATCACAATTCATCGACAGATTTTAAACTGTATTTAATGCTTTCGTGCAAACTCCGGGCTTCATTCAACGAAATCCGGGCAACCGGGCCGGACTTTTGTTAAATTTTGTATGAAATATCCAGACAAACCTGAATAAAACGGGGCAATCTGGCAACCATAATTTATACCTCTTTGCCACCAAAAAAATTGCACATTTAGGTGTTTTGATCTTGTTGATATGGGTAAGAAAACATAAATATTTATTTTAACAAGAGTCAATTAATTTTTATAGTTATAAATTTATTTATACTTTGTCTGATCAATTGGGCATTGGAAAGGGACTTGCAGTCAGTATGAGATGATTTTTAACAGTGAATTAACGAAAGGCGCTTCAATAAAAACCAAATCATCCAGTACAAATACATTTTTTGTACTTTTCAAGCTTTTGTATAAGCCTTAAACCCGTGACACACTCCATATATCCAGGAATCAAGAATTTGTGATCCTTTCATTGATGATTAAAAAAGAAAAATAATTACATTTAATGATATTTTGTCCACTAGAATTATCACCAAAGGCGATCAGATGAATCACAGTTGATGGTAAACATCATCAGTTATTCAAAACAAAAGTAAAGTTTTTTATCCCCATGAAAAAACCTCATTCCTGAAATCACGTTAGAGTTGGTGGCAAAGGGCTAAAAGTACATTTGCCTCTAAACAAAAAATGGCTTTCAGTTAGTAGGGTCAATTCACAGAGACCAAAACATAAGAAAATAGTGGAATAAAGTTATGATTTAAATAGCATAAGATGTTTGGCGGTCATTCGTTCAAGATACTGATTTCAGTTTTTTTCAATTTTATCACTTATACACCTTTGGCTCCAAGAGCCTCATACGCAGGGTGGCCACTCAAATCAATTTTTGATTTCCCGCATTTTTCCCGCATGGTCGCACGAAATTCCAGATTTTATAAAACAGAAAACCAAACAAAATTTTGAATGTTCATTTTTGAAACCACATATACGAAAATCGATTAAGCTCTCTTTAAATGGTAAGTGATCTTCAAATGGTTTTTCAGTTATTTTTATCAATTAAACTACACATCGCTAGATTGATACGTAGGGTTTTCTTTTAATTTTTAAATTATGTCACTCGAGTCGAAAAAGTTAAACAAATACAATATTTAACCGGCCAAACGAATATTCGGTCGAATATCCTGTCGAATTTCTAATAAAAATACAAAAACGATTACTTCAATTTCCTTTTATTTCTTTCATCTCAATGCTCCTCATGTTTTTGAGTCGATGGGTCGCGGGAAGAGCGATCCACCGATCACCATGTTGTTGTTGCCACAAAATTCTACAAACAGCTCTCCATTTTCGCTAATCTGTCCTATGCCATGGCGCCCCATGATGCGCTCAAGGTCCTGATTGTCGGAGCCAATCTTTGCGTTGAAGTCGCCCAAATGGATTTGAATGTCACCCTTCGGAATTCTCTCAACCACGCTGTTCAGTTGACTGTAAAACTGCTCTTTCTCCTGCAAGTCGGCAACGTCAGTTGGCGCATAACACTGGACCATTGTAAGGTTTCTAACCCGTGTTCTAAATCTGGCTACGATTATTCTTTCGTTTATCGGTTCCCATCTAATGAGGGCCGCGTAGGCCTGCGGGCTTAACAGGAAACCAACTCCTCGTTCCCGAGTAGCATGTTCTCCTCGTATGCCAGAGTAAAGCAGGACTTGCCCGGATTGTGTCTTGTGTTCTCCAGTATTAGGCCAACGGACTTTGCTCAGTACCAGAATTTCAAGCTTGAGGCGGCTAGCCTCTCTAGCAAGTTGTTCCTGTTTGCCTTGTTGGGCAAGGGTTAAAACCAGGCTTCCGAAAAGTACAGCTTTGCTATGACAGCTTTTTTCTTGCCAAACAAACTGTCTCGGTTTTCCTTATCACTCGGTTCGCTGCTGTACCGTCGGTAACGAATCGTTATGCTTCGGCTACATCGCACACGTGCGAGAACCCAAACTGTCTGAACAATCGGCTCAAAGCATGCGTTGCCGAAAGTGTTGTGCTTTAAGCTGTAGCGAACCCAACCGACAGTTCGGTTTTCATCCCTTCATGCCTCCTGTTCGAAAAAAAATTCATCCTAACTGTCGGCTGCAGGGCGTGACAGTTTGGGCAGGACTGTCACGGATGACTGTCGTGCCCATACCGTACCCATGCCCGATCATATGCGCTGCTGCTCAGTTCGAATAGATCGAACGAGCTATCTATTCAAACCGAGCAGCAGCATACGTCCGAGGAAAACGCGATGTGTGGTGCCGGTGCAGGTTAGGCGAAAAGGGGAGGGGAGTGGAGGGTGATTGGGGTGATCACCACCCGCAGTAGCTTCAAGCAAAAGGAAAATACGGTCGTTCGAAAATAACTCGGCCCGAGCAAATCTTGGCTACAGTCAGACGGAGTAAGTAGTACTGTCATGCGAAATTCAACGCATTGAAAACTGTCACGAAGATTTTCCCAAAACTGTCACGAAGCTTAAAAAAATTTCATACCCACGATCAAACTATCGCATGAGGTAAAACAAGCCATCGCTGTACATCGCACGACCGCTCCTTTTAAAACTGTCGGGGAAGAAATATTCGGGAAGCTTTCATCGAGGTGCATGTGCGACATTCGCAAGAATACTGTCGTTCGCCAGTACTTTTCGGAAGCCTGGTTAAAACATTCCAAGTTCCAATTCGTGTCCGTGTTTTCATGCTAAAAGTCGTCGCCAAAGTTCCAGGTCGGTCATTTCTTTCGGATTCCGTAACAATTTCAAATCGGGAGCAGTAGGTTGTTAGCCTAAAGTCCCTATCCCGCGATGGAGCTGCCATCTTGGACTTAGCTGGCGGGAGCCGCATTTCATAAATTCAGCCGCTTGCTGCAAGACAGACACTGTTTGAGCCGCCCCTGACCTGGAGAACAGACGCTCGGTTTTTGTTGCACGCCGCCCTTGACCTGGGGAACAGACGCGTGCGGCCACCTTCTCAGTCTGCATGCGACCAAAGCATCCACCGGGGTTGGGTACCCGATCTCCGCTTAGGTTACTCGCACCCCAGCCGGCACCACGGGGAGGTAGAGATAGGAGTTGTGAATAAGAGGTGATATGACCACTATGGGGTCTCGTGTTGCACATTATCCACCGTTTACCAGCCAACATGGGAAATTTGATTTAGTCAACAATAATGAGAAACCCGGGCAAAATCCGAAAAGTTTTGAACAATATTTGGGCATCCCGTATAGATTTGACTTATCTCGATTTTTTTATTGGATTTATGGGCAAGCCTGGAAAAAAAATCTGGAATAAACGATAAACAAAGTAAAAATCTATATACAGTTAAAGATACACGGAAACAAGATGTTTTACAGAAATCTTGAATTTAAAGTACCTTTTTAATAATTGCTTTGAATATTTTATAAATTGTTCAAAATCATTTGAAAAATTTTGACAATTATATTGTTGCATGAAGTAAACTGAGCCGCAAGAGCTAGCGGAAATTGAATGTTTTTTTTTTTATCACCTATTAGGTTCAGTGATAGTAGTTGTGTTTGGTTTGGAAGAAGTGAGAATAAATTAAATTGAATAAAATTTTCATTTCAAAAGAGAAAAAAAATAACTTTAATGAACCCCAATTTCATTTCCAAACTAAAATAATTTTATGAATTCCTCATCTTCACATAGTATCGAACTCACTTGAAATTAACGTAAGTTAACGTTATCGTAGCTGAATTGAATAAAGTACAAATTCTTATTGAGGTGCGTTTATCTGTTATATTGGTCGAAACTACGTGAAAATCAATTGGATAAAAATTATGTAGTGTTTCACGTTGCCATGACGTGCGGATTATTTTGAGTGCAGCTCTATTCGGTGAGCCGATTATTCGGCCTAACGGTTTTTGGGAGGAATTCGGCCGACCGAATATTCGGTATATCTCTAGTTTCGACCAATTTCGACCAAACTTCATTGAACAGACTTTCTCTGAGCCAAAAACTCCCGACGTTTCGAAAGAATTCCCGTCTTTTTCCCGCTTTTTCCCGGTGGATTTCAAATCCCATGTTATCCAGACCGGTCAATGTACCATCATTTTTACTATGCTTTAGGTTAAAGGTTTTTAAGGATACAAACTTTTATGACTACACTTGACCACGACGTAAAAAGTATGGAAGATTTTCATACTTAATGTTGAATACGAAAGTTTCCCTTGTTATTTGAAGAGAATTCTTGTTTAAAATTATATCAAATATGTAAGTACCAAAATTAAACAAGAAACATATATTGATTGTGCGCATTAAACTTCATAAATTGCATTTACAGCAAATGTTCAAAGTTCAAATGTATGTTGAATAATTTTTAACGATGGTAGTTTATAGAATTTGAACCATCTTAACATCGACACAACGGCTGCTTCCACCTTAATTGTTCTAAGCCCTCAATCGAAGCATGAATGTGTTACCTTTAATACTAACTAAGCCGGCCGCCCCCGAAAGAACCCCCTATTGCACTCACAAGAGCAGCAAATGCTAATGAATGACTTTGGTGTCGGATTGAAAGTCGGATTCTGCACAAAGTGAAACCAGCAACAGCAACAGCAGTGCCATTGATGTTTGATGTCGATATACCGATGAATGAATGAAAAATGGGAGGGGGTGGAGTGGGGACAAAAAATTAGACCCCCACACACAACAACTCCCAGCGATCGGACGTTCGGCCGATCGCGGCGGCACGTATATTTAGCATTTGAGCCGCGTGACGATGGCGGCGGCGAGCGTACGAATGGAAATTAATGTGTAAAGAGACCCCTACGACGACCGGATGTGGATAATAGAGACAACTCAGCGGATATGAATAAAAATAAAGGAAGTGTTGAATTTATCACGGGCGGCACGGCTCCGGGTACAAGTGCCCCACGATACTTTCTGACACTTTGAAAAACAACGCACCACAGTACCGTGAGCAAACGGATGGAAAAAAGGTGGCCATCATTAAGTGATCGATGATGTGAAATGTTTTGGGATTATTAGTTCTATCACTTTTCAATTTAAAAAAAATCAAAAAAAATTTTTTTTAATTGTTGGGTTTATAAAATTGGATCTTTTATTCTAAAAGCAAGCAAGATCTATTCCAAATTAAATTAAAAGTTATTCTGAATTAAATCAATGAATGAAATCGAGGCTCCCTGTTATAGTGAGTTGTCACTTTGAAGCTGCAATTCCGAACTCTGCCTGCATATTGTGATAGGTATTTCATTCTGTTTTCAGACTTGCTTGCTTGCTATAATAAGCGGAGGAGGTGGTTTCGCCCTCGTACGTACGGGCTGGAACTGGAAAAGGTAACGTTCGTTCGCTCATTTCAGACAAGTTGTTTTTGCCAATTTCGTCAACTTGAATCTGGAAAACTAAGGTACGCGCTGGAATCGAGAAGAACAAGAAAACCAAACACCCAAATCACGTTGTCAGCATGTTGCAATTGTGCTGACAGACGCTCGTGGAAAAAAAACTTAGTCAATCAAAAAGCTAATGAAAAAAAAGAATTTTGCAAATCCAATCCTGCGTCTTTAATTTTTTTTTGTTAATTTTTATTGAAATAAGCAATGCACCTGCAGACTCGGGCACGCCAATGATATTGGATTTAGACTTCCCACAAGTTGACAAAACAATGATGCCTCGCGTTTTGTAAAACAACCCATCCACGCATTTTCGAAACCCACAACCAGCAACTGCAACCTCTAGAGGAAAAAAAAACTAGCAAGATTGCAAAGTAAGTCCCGCAATATTTAGTTGTGATATAGCAGAGGCTAAAGCTTGTTATTTCATTTTATTTTTTCTAACCGTAAGATAGTTGGATGAAGTGCGCATTAGGAAAGTGCAGCAGTTTCTTCGCCCATTCATGATTTTTTTTGCTGCAGCTGTGAGAATGAGACCTTAATACGGGCTATGTGAAGTGAATGTGAAGTCTTTCTTATATTTATTCAACAAATAGAAAATTTACAGGCTAAAGGTCAATGGACATGTAATCATACGTATGATCAAATTAATCATCAGGTCACAAGGTCAATGCAGGGCTGCTAGCGATTTTTCGTTTTGAAATTTCAAAGCTTTTCCCGGTTTTCCCCGGTTTTTTCCCGGTTAAAATGTTGATTTTCTTGGTATTTATTATACTAGTCTAGTGTAATTTCGAGTAGCATTATATTATCAAACGTTTTATGTTTAGTTATGTCAATTATAGTTTCATTATTAAAATTAGAACATTTGAAATATGCTCGTTAGAAATGTAGCACATTTGCGGAGACCGAAAAAACGAGATACCTATCTTGTATTTGGTCCGCAATGAGCTACTAGAACTTTGTTTACTACCAATGAACGAAAATAAATGTATATCGAGACTGCCGAAAACTACTGACATTTAGAAAAATAATTTTGAAATTCCGTGAAAAATTTTCTAACATGAAAGTTTTCCCGGTGACGTACCAAAATTCCCGGTTTCCCGGTGATGAGATGAAATTCCAAAGTTTTTCCCGGTTCACTAGCAACCCTGTCAATGTTATAGAATCTGTTTGAAAGTTTTCAACGATGCTGTATGACCTAACAAATATGATTTTTGATTATCTCAATAAAACATTCGATCCGTTCTTGTTTATTAATTTTTTTTAATTTCAACACCCTTATATAGAGTGGCCAATTTTTTTTTCAAGATTTTGGAGACCAGGAAAACAAAGCATTCGATTTTTCTACACTGGAATATGTTGTGTTTGAAAATATTAGACATAACAACCTTCTCAGTCATCCTTGATAAATTCCAGTTGAGCATTGCGATACAATAACACAAGGCTTTTGACGTGATTAATATAAATGCTCTGTGCTCAGTGCTGTGAAAGAATGGGATCTACGGAATTTGTCTTCAGTGGATTAGTTCGTACCTGAAAGAAAGAGTCCAATTTTTGAAGATAGGGAATGTGAGATCCAGGGTATTCTCGGTCAACAGCGGCGTACCACAAGGGAGTCACTTGGGACCCCTTCTTTTCGTCACTGTTATGAACGAGTTTCCCGAAGTGCTGCATGACGTGTCTGTGTTGATATACGCAGATGATTTAAAATTGTTCCCCCTTGTGTGGCACTCAAAGGATTGCATGACCTTACAAAATGCGCTTTATAGATTTTCAGACTGTTGCAGCAGTTTCGGATTCAAAATGAATGCTTTAAAATGTAAAATTTTCTCGAAAAGTGAGCAATATTGTGCACGAATATTGTCTCGAGACCAGCTGTACCATAGCTAGAAAATCCTCCGTGAAAGATCCTGGAGTTGAGTTAGATGAAAAACTCAGTTTTTCTAAAAATGTTGAACAAATCGTAGTCAAGCGAATTTTATGTACAGAATGGTAAGCACGATTTGTAACGAGCTAAACAATTCTTACACTATTATCTCTATTTATGTTGGGATTATCCGAACCACTTTTGAATACGCCAGTATAGTGTGGCAGCCGTATTATAACGTTCATAAAAACAGGATTGAATTTGGGGGGCAAAAAAGCCAGAATACCGATCCTTGTGTATGTTGGTAGGACTGGAATTACTCGAAACTCAGATGAAATTAACAGATGCGCTGTTTTTAAAGGACTTGACCAGTGGATAGTAGTTTAGTATCACATTTTACTCCAAACGGAGGACGTAGCTGTTTGCGCAACGTGAGACCGTTTCAGCTACCAAATCGAATACAGAACTACGCTTGTAATGAACCAATCTATAGAATGATGATTGATGACTCTTTACAACGTACATGCTGATGTAATCAAATGTCCAGAGGAAAAATCAAAAAATAGTCTTAAGATGTTTCTATCATAGATATGTTGTAACTAGTGAGTAACTGTAAAATATGTTGTAACTAGTTAGGATCAAAGGCGGGACCCAAACCTTGAAACTTTATCTGATCTGGAAAGCACTATTAGCTTAAATCAGATTGAACAAATGACGTTCAAGACCTGCTGACCGAAACTGGAAAAATCTCCAGGGGTTTCTTGAACTCGTATTAACGCTGGAATAACCTATGGAACAGTTTTGACACTGTAGTTACCCATAGGTGGTAAATCCCGGTTTACAAATTGTATTCTAAGGCACGACGAACCACCGCGTCCCTCCAGTTTGCGACTCTGGGTCCACGGGTACAATAGGAAGACTCGTAATATACTACGTGTATACCTCCTACTCCCTAAACTCCACCTGGGGTCGCAGACCTAGTGCCCACCTTGAAATGTTTAACACACTATCCTTCAATTCGCACTACTACGCTACAAGGCAATACTCATAGACGAGACCACTTTAGCTCTACGACGTAGTTACACTTCCCCGTGGTGCAGAGTAGAAACGTGTCTGGCCGGCGTATTGCAGATGTACAGCTAAGAGACCGGAGGGAGAGCGATCGCCAACTCGTTTTGTGCTTCGGTGAGAGCCGATTCGTAAAACGAGTAGATGCGCAAAGTGGTGGCCAATGGTAGGCTGATCACTCGGGACGTGTTTTTACACGTCAGTGTCTGAGAGGCACAGTTTGCCGGAGGTGTCAGGGTTCGACACGCGTTTCGGGAATTGATGCGTCTGAACCGCGAGTGTGACCTGATGAGGGCGGTCTATAGCTCGATCTGCGCTTCGGGTGAGTAAAGCGCCCGACTTGAAGATCGAGTAGTTGCGCTGAGTGGTGACTTAAGTCAACACTACTTGTGAGTTCGGAGGAGTCTGAGTCCTACACGTGGCTTAGGGGGCTTACTCTCGTAATAACTCGAGGTGCCCACATAAACCTCTCATCTTCGCGACTCGAGGTCTGATCTTTCCTCTTACAACTCGAGATGACTTGAGGTAAACACTTATACCCCTCCTTTTGTTGATTAAAGGCCTGATCTTTTCTCTTACGACTCGAGATCCGACCTCATATCGTAAAGACATGAGGTTGACCACACAAACCTCTCCTCCTGAAGACTCGAGGCCTGACGAAACTCCAACGACTCGAAGTCCGGCTTCTTATTCCCAAGATTCGTGTGCCCGTCGTGTACCGGTCGAGAGCAACTTATCCTAGACTTGCGCCTGTCACGGCACACGCGCGGTACTTAACGCAACGACTCGGATGATTCCCGACAAAGACGTCATCCTACTCCGACTCGAATGGCTCACCCGGCGTCGAGAGCTACTCTACCCGAGGGTATTCCCCGAACGTGGAATAACCCTTTCCCAAGGATTTCCACTGCGAAGAAGGTAAAGTCTTATCCCCGCAGCTTCGGTCGTTGAGAACCGCATTACTCAGATACTCCCCGAAGGCGGAGCATCCTACACACGAACTTGGCGTATCCACGGCAGTTGCTACGCAGAATATCTTGCCTTGTCCTTGTAGCTTCAAACCGTGGGGTCGGACTCACTCTACTCAACAGTCGATGGGGTCAGTCTACTCCGACCGTTGTCCAGTCTTCTTGTACTCCTCTGGCTGGCAACCGTAAAATTTTTCGCTCACGGCTTTTCTGCCCGTCGTGTGCCAAATCTAGAGCAGCTTGTTCTGGACTCGCGCCTGTCACGGCACACATTCGAGATTTTGAAAGCCGCGACTCGGATGTTTCCCGACAGTAACAACACCCTACTCGAGAGGCTCGCCTGACATCGAGAACGTCTCTACCCGTGGGTATCCCCCGACAGTGGTTTACCCCCTTCTTACGAGGCCCGCTTCGAGGAAGGTATTGTCTTATCTCCGCAGTTTCCCCCGTTGGAAGCTGCACTACTCAGATATCCCCGGCGCGGCGGTGGGGTATGCTACACCCGTTCGCGGCGTACCTATGACAAACCCTATGCAGAAGATGATGCCTTATCTTTGTAGCTTTGATCAAGGAACCGGATTCCCACGAGTCAGATGCTCCCCGGCGATGGAGTCATCCTAAATCGTTCGCGGACTGCCGTTGACTCCAGCTCTTCTGCAGGGCAGTCATGATCCGGGTGAACACATCGCTGACCACATGCCAAGTGTGTCCGAACACCACGTATTCGGGTTTTCTCTTCATCATCACATGCTTGGCAATATGGCGAAGCCACATGTCCAAACCTGTAGTGGTACTTCATGAAGCATCCCATAACCAGTCAGGAATGGAAATGGTCATATGGAAGCCCACTTCATCGTGTCTTATTCCGATCCAGCTCCTGACGTGCGGGATCAGACGATGGATCCACCTCTAGCTGAGCTGTCCCACTGCTGCTGCAAGTTGGACATCGAGTCATAATTGGCGAGATCTCGTACGTTGGGCGTGTCTTTGTTGTCGTGACAGTAGACATCCTCCTCTAACGTCCGCAGATAGTCGGATTTGTGAATAATGTAGTGCTCTTGACCACTGGTGAAGTCGTAGAGGACGTACATAGACGATCAAGCGACGTTATCGATGAAAACGGTAGTCATCTGGATAGAAAGAGTTCTAGGATATAAAGAGTAGGTATAGTAGTAGAGTAGTGTAGATCTCGAGCGATTTGTAAGAGAAAAGGAAAGACGAAGAATGAAGAGGAAGAGTTGATCGGTTAATAACCTGCTAGCTCATGCAAGGTATGCTAGACTTTACGAGCTTACGAAGTAAATTGATATATGGGAGGTCTTAGATCTTAAAGCAAGAGGACAGCCTCTGCTTTACGTTGTATCATAAGAGTGAAACTGTAAATTTCGTGGGTACGCCGCGATTGCGATTGAAGCTGTTGGGATAAGGCTTGGTCTTCTCCGCAGTGGACCTTAGGTCGTTGTAGGATGGTGTCTTCGTCGGGAACCGAGTTGTATTGTACACCCAGGCGTCTACTGTGGCAGGCGCGAGGATAAGCGACACTTAACTGACACAACGAGCAGAAATGCGGAGAAATGCAACAAAAAGCGATCGGTTATTGAGTCAATACAGAAGGTTTTAAGTCGCTGAGAGGAGAGCAAATAAGTACATGCTCAGAGAGGACAATTTCCGTGGAATAGTGCGCATAAGGCCTCCTTCTTTCAAGTTCTAGTGCTGATCAGAGGGATATTGATTCAGAGGCCAAAGGAGGACTCGACGACATCTGACTTATAGTTAAGTATATTATTAGGTCGACAAGGGGATGCGATCGCTTGCCGTGTCTTAGATTACGGTAAGCAAAAAAATTACCACTTGAAAGAACAACTAGTGAAAAGGTTCTGGAAGACAGGCAATTTATACTTAAGACGCTAATGCCAATTCAAGTGCAGGGAGGTTAAGGTCTGATAATCAGGATGGCAGAGATGGCGCCAGGAAGGCATGCTTAAGTAATTATTTCCAAGCGATAGCTGTTGTTCTTGTCAGGGAATACGAGGGAATATGGATAGATACGCAAAAGTCCTGCAAAAGCGTTAATATAGGGTTGAGAAAGACATGGTTGGTGAAAGCTATGATTTATCAAGATAGATCACCGATGAAAATACGATGAAAGGTGACTCCAAATATCAAAATAACGATAATATGGCCCTACATTTAACTTTAAGCTTGAGGGTAGTCGCCGTGTTAGACCAATCTCAGATGCCTCAGTAAACCCTCTGAAGTAAAGAGCGTAAACAATAAAACCTATGGACCTAGGTGATAAAGCCTAGAGACCCTAGTTGATAAACAAATAAATGAAGCGTTAATAAATCTGAAAGAGATGAGAAGAATGAGAATTCAACGAACAGAAGATTTCCACTTCCACGGTGTTCCTGAAAAGGTAGAACTATAATGTTCAGCAACATGAATTCTATAGCAACTGAAATATGTGAAGCACACATCACATAACACCAGCAAGCCGCCTGGACACTGTTTGGTTTAAGATAACTTCCAAAGCATGTCATTCTTATGTCAAAGCTCTTAGAGAATTCTTTACCAGGAAAATTTAATGTCATCTGCTTGCAAGGCCTAATGAGGAGGTAAGCATTCCGACTGATGAAACAACAAATGAAAATCTACAGGCAGATTCATCAACGATTCTCAAACTATTCTCTAATAAAGATAAAATATCCCGAGTCTGCTCCGATGTTCGTATTGGTTATAAGGGTAAAAACCTGTATTCCCAAAGATAGTCAAAGCGACTTTGCGGGAAAAATGCAGAGTGCATTTTTTTTATCGCTTTGCGCTCACGCTTACCAAGCTTCTCCTACAGCTCAAAAAGGGATGTAGGTTGTAAAAATGCGGCTGACTTCTTTTGGTGGCTGCTGCTGATTACGGTGACATTCTTAGATTGCGCTAACCTTTTTTGCGACACATGCTCGTTCGTTCGTTGATGATGAACGAGCTGGCAGGTCCACCTACTTATTTTTTTATCTTCATTTGGCGTACCGGTTACACTTTTCATTCATAAACATCTAATGACAGGATTGATTTTTTTGAGCGCTTTAAAAAGAAGCTGTCAATTGGAAGTTAAATGTTTGGTGGTGACTCGATAAACACAAAATAACATACAACAGCATGGGATGACCTTCATACGACATACAACCCAAATCAAAAGGTTTAATTTGATTACAACGAATTAGTTTTAAAACCAAAGTTCGAGCCGAAAATATCCAAAAAACGATTCTACCGAAGGAAACTTTTCCCCCGGAATCGAATGCCATTCGTCATACCCTAATCATAGCGAATATCCAATTTGAATTTTATTGTCTTTTTCTCTTATCTTTCTCCAGTAATCACGCTGATTCCCAGACACTCAACCCGTCTTCGTCGTCGTCATCGCCAGGATGCCCCGTAGCAAAAAAAAATAAAAACTTTCGTTTTCTCTAGGAAAGCATTTCCAGGCCGCCAGGCTTGGCGGCGGCGTCCAAGAACTCTCAACTGGGGATGATGACAACAACGCCGCCCACGCACTTTACCACGCTTTATTGAGAACGGAAGTTCCATTCTGGGGATTCGAGACCTCTGCTGGGTGATGCTGCCGGGAAACGGAAGTAGGTGCCAGGGACTATAGGGACTACGAAACGAGGACGACGAACCATCGCCGATTGACGTCATCCGGTGGGGCCCACCCATCTAGCAGCTAGCGTAACTAGCTCAGTTTGACAAAATTCTTGCAAATGTAACCATCCTTGGAGGCATCAGAGCAGAGGCGTCCCCTAGTCAAAGGTAGTGAGGGAATCCTTAAAAAATTGTTTTATTTGTCCTTTTGACTCATGCAGGATAAAAAACCAGGTTAAAGTTTAAGAAAGAATAAAATAACATGTTTTTGTTGACAAATCTTCAAGATTACCCTGGATCAGTAAAATTAATCTCATAAAATTATTTTGGAAAAAAATTATGTGCTTAAAATTCAGAATTCGTGAAACTGTTACATTCCGGAAATGGATTCTGGATAAATTTGAAACCCGTTACGAAAAAGGCCCTTTGGTATTTTGGTGTTTCGTTTTTTCATCTTTTTCCGTCTTTTCTCGTCTTTTCTCGTCTTTTCCGTCTCTCCCCTCTTTTCTCATCTTTTCTCGCCTTTTTTATCGTTTCTCGTCTTTTCTCGTCTTTTATAATCTTTTATCATCTTTTGTCGTCTTTTGTCGACTTATGTCGTCTTTTGTCGACTTTTGTCGACTTTTGTCGTCTTTTATTGTATTTTTTCGACTTTTGTCGTTTTTTGTCGCCTTTTGTCGTCTTTTGTCAACTTTTGTCATCTGTTGTCGTCTTTTGTCGTCTTTTCGTTTTTTTTTTTGTCTTTTCGTGTCTTTTCGTATCTTTTCGTGTCTTTTCGTGTCTTTTCGTCTTTTCGTCTTTTCGTCTTTTTGTCTTTTCGTCTTTTCGTCTTTTCGTCTTTTCGTCTTTTCGTCTTTTCGTCTTTTCGTCTTTTCGTCTTTTCGTCTTTTCGTCTTTTCGTCTTTTCGTCTTTTCGTCTTTTCGTCTTTTCGTCTTTTCGTCTCTTCGTCTTTTCGTCTTTTCGTCTTTTCGTCTTTTCGTCTTTTCGTCTTTTCGTCTTTTCGTCTTTTCGTCTTTTCGTCTTTTCGCCTTTTCGTCTTTTCGCCTTTTCGTCTTTTCGTCTTTTCGCCTTTTCGTCTTTTCGCCTTTTCGCCTTTTCGTCTTTTCGTCTTTTCGTCTTTTCGTCTTTTCGTCTTTTCGTCTTTTCGTCTTTTCGTCTTTTCGTCTTTTCGTCTTTTCGTCTTTTCGTCTTTTCGTCTTTTCGTCTTTTCGTCTTTTCGTCTTTTCGTCTTTTCGTCTTTTCGTCTTTTCGTCTTTTCGTCTTTTCGTCTTTTCGTCTTTTCGTCTTTTCGTCTTTTCGTCTTTTCGTCTTTTCGTCTTTTCGTCTTTTCGTCTTTTCGTCTTTTCGTCTTTTCGTCTTTTCGTCTTTTCGTCTTTTCGTCTTTTCGTCTTTTCGTCTTTTCGTCTTTTCGTCTTTTCGTCTTTTCGTCTTTTCGTCTTTTCGTCTTTTCGTCTTTTCGTCTTTTCGTCTTTTCGTCTTTTCGTCTTTTCGTCTTTTCGTCTTTTCGTCTTTTCGTCTTTTCGTCTTTTCGTCTTTTCGTCTTTTCGTCTTTTCGTCTTTTCGTCTTTTCGTCTTTTCGTCTTTTCGTCTTTTCGTCTTTTCGTCTTTTCGTCTTTTCGTCTTTTCGTCTTTTCGTCTTTTCGTCTTTTCGTCTTTTCGTCTTTTCGTCTTTTCGTCTTTTCGTCTTTTCGTCTTTTCGTCTTTTCGTCTTTTCGTCTTTTCGTCTTTTCGTCTTTTCGTCTTTTCGTCTTTTCGTCTTTTCGTCTTTTCGTCTTTTCGTCTTTTCGTCTTTTCGTCTTTTCGTCTTTTCGTCTTTTCGTCTTTTCGTCTTTTCGTCTTTTCGTCTTTTCGTCTTTTCGTCTTTTCGTCTTTTCGTCTTTTCGTCTTTTCGTCTTTTCGTCTTTTCGTCTTTTCGTCTTTTCGTCTTTTCGTCTTTTCGTCTTTTCGTCTTTTCGTCTTTTCGTCTTTTCGTCTTTTCGTCTTTTCGTCTTTTCGTCTTTTCGTCTTTTCGTCTTTTCGTCTTTTCGTCTTTTCGTCTTTTCGTCTTTTCGTCTTTTCGTCTTTTCGTCTTTTCGTCTTTTCGTCTTTTCGTCTTTTCGTCTTTTCGTCTTTTCGTCTTTTCGTCTTTTCGTCTTTTCGTCTTTTCGTCTTTTCGTCTTTTCGTCTTTTCGTCTTTTCGTCTTTTCGTCTTTTCGTCTTTTCGTCTTTTCGTCTTTTCGTCTTTTCGTCTTTTCGTCTTTTCGTCTTTTCGTCTTTTCGTCTTTTCGTCTTTTCGTCTTTTCGTCTTTTCGTCTTTTCGTCTTTTCGTCTTTTCGTCTTTTCGTCTTTTCGTCTTTTCGTCTTTTCGTCTTTTCGTCTTTTCGTCTTTTCGTCTTTTCGTCTTTTCGTCTTTTCGTCTTTTCGTCTTTTCGTCTTTTCGTCTTTTCGTCTTTTCGTCTTTTCGTCTTTTCGTCTTTTCGTCTTTTCGTCTTTTCGTCTTTTCGTCTTTTCGTCTTTTCGTCTTTTCGTCTTTTCGTCTTTTCGTCTTTTCGTCTTTTCGTCTTTTCGTCTTTTCGTCTTTTCGTCTTTTCGTCTTTTCGTCTTTTCGTCTTTTCGTCTTTTCGTCTTTTCGTCTTTTCGTCTTTTCGTCTTTTCGTCTTTTCGTCTTTTCGTCTTTTCGTCTTTTCGTCTTTTCGTCTTTTCGTCTTTTCGTCTTTTCGTCTTTTCGTCTTTTCGTCTTTTCGTCTTTTCGTCTTTTCGTCTTTTCGTCTTTTCGTCTTTTCGTCTTTTCGTCTTTTCGTCTTTTCGTCTTTTCGTCTTTTCGTCTTTTCGTCTTTTCGTCTTTTCGTCTTTTCGTCTTTTCGTCTTTTCGTCTTTTCGTCTTTTCGTCTTTTCGTCTTTTCGTCTTTTCGTCTTTTCGTCTTTTCGTCTTTTCGTCTTTTCGTCTTTTCGTCTTTTCGTCTTTTCGTCTTTTCGTCTTTTCGTCTTTTCGTCTTTTCGTCTTTTCGTCTTTTCGTCTTTTCGTCTTTTCGTCTTTTCGTCTTTTCGTCTTTTCGTCTTTTCGTCTTTTCGTCTTTTCGTCTTTTCGTCTTTTCGTCTTTTCGTCTTTTCGTCTTTTCGTCTTTTCGTCTTTTCGTCTTTTCGTCTTTTCGTCTTTTCGTCTTTTCGTCTTTTCGTCTTTTCGTCTTTTCGTCTTTTCGTCTTTTCGTCTTTTCGTCTTTTCGTCTTTTCGTCTTTTCGTCTTTTCGTCTTTTCGTCTTTTCGTCTTTTCGTCTTTTCGTCTTTTCGTCTTTTCGTCTTTTCGTCTTTTCGTCTTTTCGTCTTTTCGTCTTTTCGTCTTTTCGTCTTTTCGTCTTTTCGTCTTTTCGTCTTTTCGTCTTTTCGTCTTTTCGTCTTTTCGTCTTTTCGTCTTTTCGTCTTTTCGTCTTTTCGTCTTTTCGTCTTTTCGTCTTTTCGTCTTTTCGTCTTTTCGTCTTTTCGTCTTTTCGTCTTTTCGTCTTTTCGTCTTTTCGTCTTTTCGTCTTTTCGTCTTTTCGTCTTTTCGTCTTTTCGTCTTTTCGTCTTTTCGTCTTTTCGTCTTTTCGTCTTTTCGTCTTTTCGTCTTTTCGTCTTTTCGTCTTTTCGTCTTTTCGTCTTTTCGTCTTTTCGTCTTTTCGTCTTTTCGTCTTTTCGTCTTTTCGTCTTTTCGTCTTTTCGTCTTTTCGTCTTTTCGTCTTTTCGTCTTTTCGTCTTTTCGTCTTTTCGTCTTTTCGTCTTTTCGTCTTTTCGTCTTTTCGTCTTTTCGTCTTTTCGTCTTTTCGTCTTTTCGTCTTTTCGTCTTTTCGTCTTTTCGTCTTTTCGTCTTTTCGTCTTTTCGTCTTTTCGTCTTTTCGTCTTTTCGTCTTTTCGTCTTTTCGTCTTTTCGTCTTTTCGTCTTTTCGTCTTTTCGTCTTTTCGTCTTTTCGTCTTTTCGTCTTTTCGTCTTTTCGTCTTTTCGTCTTTTCGTCTTTTCGTCTTTTCGTCTTTTCGTCTTTTCGTCTTTTCGTCTTTTCGTCTTTTCGTCTTTTCGTCTTTTCGTCTTTTCGTCTTTTCGTCTTTTCGTCTTTTCGTCTTTTCGTCTTTTCGTCTTTTCGTCTTTTCGTCTTTTCGTCTTTTCGTCTTTTCGTCTTTTCGTCTTTTCGTCTTTTCGTCTTTTCGTCTTTTCGTCTTTTCGTCTTTTCGTCTTTTCGTCTTTTCGTCTTTTCGTCTTTTCGTCTTTTCGTCTTTTCGTCTTTTCGTCTTTTCGTCTTTTCGTCTTTTCGTCTTTTCGTCTTTTCGTCTTTTCGTCTTTTCGTCTTTTCGTCTTTTCGTCTTTTCGTCTTTTCGTCTTTTCGTCTTTTCGTCTTTTCGTCTTTTCGTCTTTTCGTCTTTTCGTCTTTTCGTCTTTTCGTCTTTTCGTCTTTTCGTCTTTTCGTCTTTTCGTCTTTTCGTCTTTTCGTCTTTTCGTCTTTTCGTCTTTTCGTCTTTTCGTCTTTTCGTCTTTTCGTCTTTTCGTCTTTTCGTCTTTTCGTCTTTTCGTCTTTTCGTCTTTTCGTCTTTTCGTCTTTTCGTCTTTTCGTCTTTTCGTCTTTTCGTCTTTTCGTCTTTTCGTCTTTTCGTCTTTTCGTCTTTTCGTCTTTTCGTCTTTTCGTCTTTTCGTCTTTTCGTCTTTTCGTCTTTTCGTCTTTTCGTCTTTTCGTCTTTTCGTCTTTTCGTCTTTTCGTCTTTTCGTCTTTTCGTCTTTTCGTCTTTTCGTCTTTTCGTCTTTTCGTCTTTTCGTCTTTTCGTCTTTTCGTCTTTTCGTCTTTTCGTCTTTTCGTCTTTTCGTCTTTTCGTCTTTTCGTCTTTTCGTCTTTTCGTCTTTTCGTCTTTTCGTCTTTTCGTCTTTTCGTCTTTCGTCTTTTCGTCTTTTCGTCTTTTCGTCTTTTCGTCTTTTCGTCTTTTCGTCTTTTCGTCTTTTCGTCTTTTCGTCTTTTCGTCTTTTCGTCTTTTCGTCTTTTCGTCTTTTCGTCTTTTCGTCTTTTCGTCTTTTCGTCTTTTCGTCTTTTCGTCTTTTCGTCTTTTCGTCTTTTCGTCTTTTCGTCTTTTCGTCTTTTCGTCTTTTCGTCTTTTCGTCTTTTCGTCTTTTCGTCTTTTCGTCTTTTCGTCTTTTCGTCTTTTCGTCTTTTCGTCTTTTCGTCTTTTCGTCTTTTCGTCTTTTCGTCTTTTCGTCTTTTCGTCTTTTCGTCTTTTCGTCTTTTCGTCTTTTCGTCTTTTCGTCTTTTCGTCTTTTCGTCTTTTCGTCTTTTCGTCTTTTCGTCTATTCGTCTTTTCCACTTTTTTTCTTTTGTCTGTCTTTTTGTCTTTCGTCTGTCTTTTCGTCTTACGTCTGTCTTTCGTTTGTCTTTCGTCTGTCTTTCGTCTGTCTTTCGTCTGCCTTTCGTCTGTCTTACGTCTGTCTTACGTCTGTCTTTCGTCTGCCTCATTAGTCTGTCTCATTCGTCTGTTTTTCGACTGTTTTTCGTTTGTATTTTGTCTGTATTTCGTCTGTCTTTCGTCTGTCTTCCGTCTGTTTTCCGTCTGTCTTTCGTCTGTCTTTCGTCTGTCTTTCGTCTGCCTTTCGTCTGTCTTACGTCAGGTTTTTGTCTGTCTTTTATTTGTCTTTCGTCTGTATTTTGTATCTTTCATCTGTCTTTCGTCTGTCTTTCATCTGTCTTTCGTCTGTCTTTCATCTGTCTTTCGTCTTTCTTTCGTCTTTCGTCTTTTGCCTACGGCTGTCTTTCGTCTGTCCTTGGTCTGTCTTTCGTCTGTCTTTCGTCTGTCTTTCGTCTGTCTTCCGTCTGTTTTTCGTCTGTCTTTCGTCTGTCTTTCATCTGTATTCGTCTGTCTTTCGTCTGTCTTTCGTCTGTCTTTCGTCTGTCTTTCGTCCGTCTTTCTCCTGTCTTTCGTCTGTCTCTCGTCTGTCTTTCATCTGACTTTCGTTTGTCTTTCGTCTGTCTTTAGTCTGTCTTTCGTCTGTCTTTCGTCTGTTTTTCGTCTGTTTTTCGTATGTCTTTCGTCTTTCGTCTTTTGTCTTTCGTTTGTCCTTCGTCTGTCTTTCGTCTGTCTCTCGTCTGCCTTTCGTCTGTCTTTCGTCTGTCTTTCGTCTGTCTTTCGTCTGTCTTTCGTCTGTCTTTCGTCTGTCTTTCGTCTGTCTTTCGTCTGTCTTTCGTCTGTCTTTCGTCTGTCTTTCGTCTGTCTTTCGTCTGTCTTTCGTCTGTCTTTCGTCGGTCTTTCGTCTGTCTTTCGTCTGTCTGTCGTCTGTCTTCCGTCTGCCATTCGTCTGGCTTTCGTCTGTCTTTCGTCTGTCTTTAATCTTTCTTTTGTCTGCCTTTCGTTTGTCTTTAGTTGTCTTCGTCTACGTTGCGTCTGTGTTTTGCCTGTCTTTCGTATGTCTTTCGTCTGACTTCCGTCTGATTATCGTTTGTCTTTCGTCTATGTATCGTGTGTCTTTCGTTTGTCTTTCGTCTATCTTTCGTTTGTCTTTCGTCTGTCTTTCGTCTGTCCTTCATGTGTCTTTCATCTGTATTTTATCTGTATTTTATCTGTATTTTATCTGTCTTTCATCTGTCTTTCGTCTGTCTTCATCTTGCTTTATCTGTCTTTCATCTGTCTTTCGTATGTCTTCCGTCTGTCTTTCATCTGTCTTTCGTTTGTCTTTCGTCTGTCTGTTTATGTCTTCGTCTGTGTTTTTGCTGTGATTTTTCTGTCTTTCGTCTGTTTTTCGTCTGTTTTTCGTCTGTTTTTCGTCTGTCTTTCGTCTATGTTTCATGAGTCTTTCGTCTGTCTTTCGTTTGTCTTTCGTATATCTTTCATCTTTGTTCTTTTCGTGTGTCTTTCATCTGTCTTTCGTCTGTCTTTCATCTGTCTTATTTATATTACTTGAATTTAGTAACAGGTTTAGTTTCCCCAATGAAGGATCAGGTGCCTTTCAAGTCAAAAATCAAATTTTTGTACGCCCTACGAAAAACATGTCTAACTTATTGAGTACGGCTATAAAACAATACACTTTTTCAAACACTGAAGTTTTGGATTTTTTTCAAAAACACACGATAAAATTTAAAAAAATACGGTAAGGCTTGCTCACTCGATGTTTTCTAACGATCTTTCTTAAAATTTGTGTTTTCTCGGAGAAAGTTTATCAGAGATAAAAAAATAGAATATCTATGAAAAAAGTTTTCAAAACATAAGCAAGCACCAAAAATGCTGTTCCTCTGTGTTATACATTTTTTTAGTTTATTGAATGAAATTTTTAATAGAGATTATGACGGTCGCCATGCAGTTATTCAGTTGAGCTTCATTTTAGTAACTTTAGAAGCACTCAATGACCGATCGAAAGTCGAAAAGCATTCCAAATCTCTAAACGCCCGCCTCTGCCTCTGTTTGCTAGCTCAAGTTG
>NC_073693.1:109460182-109510182 GCF_029784155.1 Uranotaenia lowii
TTTAAGTATTTTTCCGAAATATTATTAAAATTGATCTTCTTAGTTCCAGATGAATTTGATTTTGTTTAGCGTAGAACAAACAGTTCGCTGCAAAATCATACGGCCTTTACCAACCTCTATAAGATTTTTTTATTATTATGGAGAGTTTAAGTATGCTACAACTGCAATGCAATGACATGTAATATGAATTACCAAAAATTCGTAAATATAGTAGGTACCATTTATAATTGTGTAGAAATCGGAAGCACGCGCACTGTCACTTCAATTTTGAACTTCCATAAATTTTTAATCTTATGATACTGCCGTTCCAAGCAAAACTGTGAAATTTTCATCAAGGTAGTTGTCTCTATGTTGATATTTCTACGCAAGAATGTCACACTAGAGGAAATTCTATGAAGAATGCAAATTTTATCAAAAAATTCTCAAAAGAGAGTTTAAACTGTTGAATATAATGTTATTCACCGCAAAGACCACTAAAATAGAGAGCGCTGATGTGGTCTAGTGGATAGGCTGGCGCGAGTCTGGTAACACAGGCGTACTGGGTTCGATTCCCGGTATCGGCAAAAAAACTTTTGGGTTCGAATCCCTTAAGTTGCCGACAGGTAAGATGTGTTTCATTGTATAAATAACTAAATGCACTTAATATTTCAGAAGGAATGTATCTGGGGATAATCTGAAGAGACTATTGCAAGCGGAGTGGATTTTTTTTTTACAAGATGGAAATTTGACTTCAAACCATAACAGCCGGGTGTTTGCTGCCGTGTGTGGGTTCGTCCCACTAAAACCACCTTGGGCTTCGTGTGCCAGATGTGCCCCTTGGTTTCACCCTATGATACTACATCAAGGGGTAGGCTGTGCTCATGCACTTATACATCTCACCCTTTTCCTCTTTCTCAATTTTTCCTCAATTTCTCCTTGATCATCGTTCTGCTTTATCCTTTTTCCTCCTTCTCCTTTTCCTCTATCGTCAACTTCAGACTGGTACGGAAGACCCCGAAACGTGTGCCGGTTAGGTAACGCTTTCATAATAACTCACGCCCGTCACAGCATCCACTATCCCGGGGACCTCGAAACGTGTGCCGGTTAGGTAACGCTTTCAAAGTAACTCGCGCCCGTCACAGCAACCACTTCCGCAGGATTTCTAACCACCAAGGCATGGCCGATTGAGAAACTACCAAGCTAGAATCCCGACACGACCACCCCGAATGGTATCTCCGCTTCCTTTTGCTGCAGGAAAGATCGTAGCTGAGTACGTGAGACCTTTTAAGTCCCACCACACGTATGAGTCCAGATTAGGGTTATACCGCGCCCTAAGATCGCATTGCTTTTGAATTGAAGTGTCATACGAGGCCCAAGACCTTTCATTAGCTTGTCAAATTTGGTTGACTATCTCGCTCTCTCCGTTCATCATCTTTCCTGATCCTTATCAGATCGCGCATGATTTGCGAGATTTCGTCGACTATAGCACGCCATGACTGTTCGTCGCGACACATTTCACTCACTATGTTTTCAGCGTTCAAATTTTGAAATTGTTGACGCCTTGAATTGAACCTGGGCCAGACAAAGATAGCATGTTCTGCCGATTCCTCCGTCTCTACGCATTCCGGGCAATAAGGCGAGCTGATAAGCTTAAACCGATGAAGGTATTGCTAAAAGCACCCACGACCCGAAAGGAACTGCGTCAGGTAGAAGTTGACCTCTCCATACTTCCGATTTACCCAGTCTGAAAGTCTCGGGATTAGCCTATGCGTCCATCTTGCGTTGTTCGATGCGTCCCATTGCTCCTGCCACTTGAGCATTGACGCTGCTCGTTGAATATTACGCACTCCTCTAACAGCTCTTGCTTTGTAACATTCCATATCCTCCGCCAGAGTTATGTCGATGGGAACCATGCCCGCGATGACAAAAGCTGCATCTGCTGATATGGTCCTGTACGCACAGGAAACTCGCATGGCTATCAACCGATGTGTGCTCCGTAATTTGGATCTGTTGCGCTCTACCTCTATCGCGGAGCTCCAGGCCGCTCCTCGGTATCGTAGTTTCGACAGTGCTACGCTCGCAAGGAGACGTCTCTTGCTACTCTTTGGACCATGGCAGTTCGGCATAATCCAGGCCAATGAATCTATGACTTTCGATGCACTTTCGCAACAGTATTTGACATGCGCACCAAAACTTAAGCGATGATCGACCATTACTCCAAGGTATTTCAGCTGCTGTTTCGAAGATGTCGTGTGCCCTCCAACAGTAATCTCCATGTGCGGCACAACTCTTTTATTGGTCACGAGCAGAACTTCAGTTTTATGGTGAGCTATCTGAAGCTTAACTCCCTCCATCCAGATGCCAACCCTTTCTACGGACACCGTTGCAAGGTCTTCTACCTCCTCGATTGTTTCGCCGGTAATCATGAGCACGATATCGTCAGCAAATCCTACTATCTGCACGCCTGCTGGTAGTTTCAGCGTTAACACCTCATTATACATGGCATTCCAAAGCACAGGTCCGAGTATGGAACCCTGTGGAACACCCGCTGTTAGGGCAGTAGATCGTATCCCAGTTTCGGTTTCGTACGTCAGGATTCGATTTTCGAAGAAGCTTCCTATTATCCTGCAGAGAGTATTGGGAACAAGCATCCTGTGAAGCGCTTTGGCAATCGCTTCCCAGCTGGCATTGTTGAAGGCATTCTTAACGTCGATCGTCACAATGGCGCAGTGACGAACACCTGTTCGCTTCTTTTTATATGCGCGCTTCGCGTACTCTGTCACCATACGGATGGCGTCCACCGTAGATCTCCCTTTCCGAAAACCGAACTGTCTGTCCGACAGTCCACTTCCGCCTTCTGTGTAGATAATAAGTCTGTTTAATATTATCCTCTCCAGTAGCTTACCAAGGGTGTCCAGCAGACAAATGGGTCTATATGGAGTGGATTGCCAACCATTGTAGGTCTCTGAAGGTTGGATGCCTTCCCTCGACGAACCATCGGCCGCAATTCGAAGGCCAAGCCACACAGACATAGGCTGGACCTTGCTACCGATGGGGGACTCATACATACATACATACATACATTCGAAAAGAGAACTAAAACAGAGGGTGGGGGAGGAGCGAGGAGCTTTTAGTGTTTATTTAAAGAAATTTTCACCAACACTTTTCGGTAGGCACTACTTACAGGATCGAAAACAACGATTTTCATAAACTAAGAGGAACGTATTTCTCAAATTATGGTTTAACCTATTTTTTTTTTTTAAATAGAAACCATATGAGCTTTTAAAATGATAGAAAAAGTGTCGCCGTGTGGGGCAGTTTTTCGAAGAACTAGCATCGGTATGAGTTCTGATTCTATGGTAAAGTGCCACACGAAGCATTTTTAGCTTTTTTCTTGGCAGAATAGTAAAATGATTACCTTGACTAACTGATTTCAATCGCGTTTTTCTCGTTTGCACATTTTTCCACATGGGACAATTTTGCTTGGAACGATATTTTACGTTCTGACACTTAAATATAGTACCTGCATTGCGTGACTTGTTATCCTATCGATAGAACTTTTCAAAAACTTCAGACTTGCTTGTTTTATTTTCCAACAATCCCTCTGAAAAATTTCAATAAGGCCGGAACAAATTTCCTATCGTTCTTTTGTCACTTGGAGTTGATGCATCAGAAGGAGCGGATAATAAAAAAAATCCAAATTTCCAATAAATTGGAACGGGTTGGACAAAGCTTGCATGCAATTTCACACAAACTCTAAAAACTAAAATTTAATTTCATAGAAGTGCGATAGTTGATATATCTCACGCTGAAAATTTGATAAAAAATATCATCCGTGTAATAAGTTACGGAAGTTTAAAATTGGAGTTTTATAGTTATACTAGCTGATTAACCGGCCGTGCTCAAGTTCCCAAAAAAGTTCTCATTTTTTCGAATTTATTGAACACTACTTTTGTTAAACAGTATGTTTTAAAAAGTTATTTTTTACATAAAGACTTGACCAAAATCGATAGATTACAATGTTTGGAAGTTCTAATTTGAAAATTCCAGAATATTGTTGGTGGTGATCTACGTCCTCATTTTACATTGAATGATGTATGTACAGATTGAAACTTAACATAACTTTAAATTAAAAATCAGTTTCTAAATCTTGAAGGATCCGAAAAGAAAACAAAACCTATTCCAGCTTTGGCAATTTTATGCATTTCATTCATTTGGATGAAAACATCGCACAAACAAAAACTTGTCCCGAGGAGGGTAACAAATAAAATCTGTTAACAAAAGATAAGGAACAATTTTCCCGTTTATTTAGATAACTTGTCGCTTATAATTCTAACCCCTTTTCTGAGACCTGCAACCTAAAAATGATGTTTTTCCCCAAGAAGTGTAACAGTTTTCAAAGGTTGTTTTTCATGACTCTTATAAAAAATTATTTTTTTTAATCATTCGCAAACTACTATCGGCGAAAAAACAAAATTTCACATAATTTTAAAGAAATGAACAAGATACTACATCATTTACTTGTTTGGTGTGAGTATTGACCTTTTTTTCTTGAACTATGAGTGTTACTTTAAAAATGGGATAACTTTTAAATAAAAACTATCAAAGAAATCGAAGAGCTCACTGGTGTCGAGTCGATATTTGCTATACCGGAAAGCTAAGCCAAAAATCGAAATCATGTTTCCAGTCAGTGTAGTCTGTGATTTCAAATTTCACTTTTTGCTATTAAAAACAACGATTTTGTTGATATTTATCATTCACTTGTGTTTAAGAAAATTGATGAACTTTCTTCACTCGGCCTCTCAATGTCAAATCTAATCTAACATGCCAAAGACATAATAGATTTCATGATTTTTTTTTAAATATTAGAGCTATCAATGTGCTTGAACTGCTGAAAATTGTAGGTTCAAGTTGATTTTGTAATAATTTCCACTAGCAGTACATTTTACAATCGAAAATCTCAGGAAACTATTGTTGACCTAATTTTTTCTATGAAATATTTGCTCAGATAATGTATGAATTAAAAACATTAAAAATATTATTTTTGAATACTTTTTGATTAATCATAATTGAATAATAGAAACTTTTGAAAATCCATCCTTAAATCTTTCAAATGATGATCAGGATTTGTATAAAGAATCCTTTACTAATAAAATAGGAAACTTCCTTTCATCAAATCTTGAAATTTGCATCAAAATCTGGTGAACCTAGCTTAAGATTGCCAGAAGCTCTCCTGCACGTATCCGAGCCGGACAAATCTGGGCAATTTTATTTAAAACCTTGTAAAAATCGGGCATTCTATTTTCAAACCAAAATACGGGCACTACCCGGGAAAATTTGACAAAAATCCAGGAGCGGTTCAACAACAATAAGAAAAAAAATTTAAATCATTAATTTTGCATCGCAAAACACAACCAGATTTGAATTGAACTTCAGACTCCCAAAAAAAGGTTTTTTGTTTATTTAAATAAATCTTTTGTTTGATTTTCCAAAAAAAAATGTGAATGAATCCGGACAAAATGAGGATATTTTTCAACAAAATTTGGGCAACCAGGCCGGGCCGAACCTTTCTCAATTTAGTAGTTTTGCTCATTTGATTTGAACTTACAACTTTTAAGAAAGCCTTCAATTTCGAAAAATTTCTAAGAATAACTCCAATTTTCCACACTAAAAGTAAAAGATTAAAATTTTGCAGTTCAAATGGGATTTATGCAAACTCTATTCTAGTAAAAAAAGAATTTAGATTGAAATTTGGTTCTTGACAAAACCGCAATATTAATAATGTGAAACAATATTCCAAACCAGACGGAATTCCCTACAATTTCTTTAAGAGAAGATACATGTGTTTTTATCATTAATTCCTTTATATAAAAATCAATTTCTGTGAATGATTCATTTCAATAAGTTTTTCATAAGTCAAAACTTGTAAAATGAACGTAAATTCTTCTTTTCAAACTCCTATCAAAAAGAAAAAAAAAAGAAATTCTTCTTAATTTTTGTCATTTTCGGTTGAATTGTGCAAACGAACTGACTTTAGTTAAATTTTAAAATCGAAAAACAATAAGAATTATAAGCCTGCGATTACTTGCACTTAAATTTCCTTACCGAAATAGTCATCTTCATAATTTTATTTGGATTGTGGAACTCATTTACGAGCTTAATCTGAATCTGAATTTAGAACCTGAATTCAAAATTTGAATATTTAATCTGTTTCGGAATTTAAATACGTTTTCTCAAATCTACCTACATAAAACGGTTTCCTAATTAAGAAATATGGGCTAAGAATTGAAAAAAGTTTTTTCAATCTTGAATCCTATAATTATGGATTCGGTTGTTTTGGGTGTCATTGATTATTCTTTATTCTTGCAAATCTAAATAAAAATAAAAATTTCGAATAATGAATCTATGTCGCCATTTTGAAGCTTTGTTATGTTTGAATTTAGCAAATGATTTTTTAGTTTTTTATCATATTCGGAAAAATTCAAACCGAAAATCAAGAATCCTGAGCTGGATACATAATCCGAAATATGAAAACACAAAAACAATCTCGATTTAGATTATAAGGAACTAGAATCTCTGAAATGAATTCAAACTTATTTAAAATTTAGCATTTAGAAATGAATTAGTATTAATAGGTGAGAAAATTTTGAAAAACTGTAGCTGAATTTTGAACCTGAGATTAGTTTTCGAGGTTTTGACATCAGTTCGGAGTCAAGATTGTTACTATCGAATAACCTTACTCCATCATCAAAATTTGACTAAGAAAAACGGATTTTTAAAGAAGAGTAGAATACCTTCCCACTTCCCCCCGTTCCTACGGCGATGTTTATAGTTATAGATATAGTTCTAGTTCTAGTTATAGTTCTAGTTCTAATTTAAGTTTTAGATCCAGATTTAGTTCTAGTTCCAGATCCAGATCCAGATCCAGATCCAGATCCAGATCCAGTTCCAGTTCCAGTTCCAGTTCTAGTTCTCGTTCTAGTTCTAGTTCTGGTTCTGATTCTGGTTCTAGTTGTAGTTCTAGTTCTATTTTTAGTTGAAGTTCTAGTACTAGTTCCAGTTCTAATTCTGGTTCAAGATCTAATTCTTATTCTAGTTCCGATTCAAGTTCTGGTTCAAGATCTAGTTTTAGTTCTAGTTTTAGTTCTAGTGCTAGTTCCAGTTCTAGTTCTGGTTCAAGATCTAGTTCTTATTCTAGTACTTGTTACAGTTCTAGTTCTGGTTAAAGAACTAGTTCTAGTTCTAGTTCTTGTTTTGGTTCTAGTGCTAGTTCCAGTTCTAATTCTGGTTCAAGATCTAGTTCTTATTCTAATACTTATTCCAGTTCTAGTTCTGGTTCGAGATCTAGTTCTAGTTCTAGTTCTGATTCAAGTTATGGTTTAAGATCCAGTTCTAGTTCTAGTTTTGGTTCTAGTACTAGTTCCAGTTCTAGTTCTGGTTCAAGATCTAGTTCTAATTCTGGTACTTGTTCCAGTTCTGGTTCTGGTTCAACATCTAGTTCTATTTCTATTTCTAGTTTCAGTTTTAGTACTAGTTCCTCTTCTAGTTCTGGTTAAAGATCTAGTTTGAGTTCTAGTTTGAGTTCTAGTTCTAGTTGTAGTTGTAGTTTAAGTAGTTCTAGTTCTAGTTGTAGTTCTAGTACTAGTTTCAGTTCTAGTTCTGGTTCTAGATCTAGTTCAAGTTCTAGTTGTAGTTGTAGTTCTGGTTTTAGTTGCAGTTTTAGTGGTAGTTCTAGTTCCAGTTCTAGTTTTATTTAATGCTATTTGTAGTTCTGCTTCTAGTTCTGGTTCCAGATCTAATTCTAGTTCTAGTTCTAGTTCTGGTTCTAGTTTTAGTTCTATTTCTAGTTTTTGTTCTAGTACTAGTTTCAGTTCTAGTTCTGGTTCAAAATCTAGTTCTAGTTGTAGTTCTATTTCTAGTTTTAGTTCTAGTCCTAGTTCCAGTTCTAATTCTGGTTCAAGATCTAGTTCTAGTTGTAGTTCTAGTTCAAGTTCTAGTTCTAGTTCTGGTTCAAGATCTAGTTCAAGTTCTAGTTCGAGTTTTAGTTCTAGTTGTAGTTCTAATTCTAGTGCCAGTTCTAATTTTGGTTCTAGTTGCAGATTTAGTTGTAGCTCAAGTTCCAGTTCAAGTTTTAATGCTATGTCTAGTTCTGCTTCTAGTTCTAGTTCTAGATCTAGTACTTGTTACAGTTCTAGTTCTGGTTCAAGACCTAGTTTAAGTTATAGTTGTGAAACACTGCGTTCAAAGCTTGAAAAATTAAAATTAATATCGAATGTACTTGTTGAGTAAACTCTTTCGGATCTCAATAAGAACACCGTTCTTGTAGCAGTTTTATACAGCTCAAACTGGAATGTATGTTAAGGATTAATAACAGATACTTTCAATTATTTCGATTTAAACTTACAATTATTTAGTGTTACTGCAACTCCAATTATGGACACTAGGTCACCCTATCCACTGCCTTTCTTTCCAATTCTAAATTGGCTTATTTGAAGGGAGCAGTTTATAAACCTGTTCAAGCTACTGAAGTTGTTAGCGATACTATTTTATAATTTGTTTTAATGCTACTTACATTTGCTTTGTAAATAATTAACGCACGTTATTGCTGATCGTTTTTGAGATCTCCTTACCCAAACTAACTCGATTCGGAAACCCTAAAGAGGAACGAATACTTTGATGTGTTCAACCGCAATCACAAAACGGAACTTTTATAACTTACTTTCGGGTTACGTTTGTCGATGCTGAGCTCTTTTAATTTACAGCACTTGGTGTGAGGGCTCAACGAACTTTAGATTTGCCTACGGCAGATGCGCATAGAGGATGTAACCTATCAAAAAATTTGTTACAGATCGATTGGGTTGGTTGGGATTTTACCTAACATACCTGATTGCAGATTGCAGATTGCAAGTTAGAATCTTTTCAATGAGGTCCTATATCCTACTATTATTATCTATTAATAAACTATCTCCGACACTTAGAAGTTTTTAACTTACTACGAATAATCCACGCTTTAATTCCCAACTTCCTTTTCTTCTTCTCCCTTATTTTCTTCCTCTTACTATATTGCACCTCTGTCACTGATCTGTCACTAGACCTACTGCGGTGTTTTTAACCCAGTCATGTTCGTCGAATGAGTAGATTGCTCGTGCAGATGTGGCCGTGTCAACACCCCCGCCCGTAATTCCGGTGACTCCTCTGGCTGTCCGGACTTACTTCCTGTGTCTAACTCCAAAACGGCCAAGTTCACAACTGCTCGACGATTGATTCCCTTTGCGGTCCGTACCAGAACTTGCCGAGTGCGCCCATCAGGTCCTTCAAACAATTCAACGATGATACCTCTTACCCATTGCTTTCGATTCTTGCCACTAACCACCAATACCAGATCGCCTTTTCTTATTTGCTTTCGGTCCTCGAACCATTTAGTACGTCTGTTTATCATTGGAAGATATTCCTTATACCACCGCTGCCACATTTGGTCGGCCAGGTATTGAGACCGCTTGAAAATATCCTTTAGTGCATCTGATAACTGAGTTTCGTCAACAGGGTCGCCATCCGCTTTCTTCACCGTCCGTAGGAAATGATTGGGGGTTAAAGCTTCCTCTTCCGCCGGGCCTTGGGGTACATAGGTGAGTGGACGCATATTTATCATATCTTGAGCTTCCGCTAAAGTTGTTAATAAGATTTCGTCGGTAAGTTTATGACCATCGTCGAAAGCTTTCAATGATTCTTTAACTGAACGAACCATTCGTTCCCATATGCCGCCCATATGAGGGGTTCCGGGTGGATTGAAAGTCCACTTGATATGAGAACTTATAATTGTTTCAGCGCATTCATAGTCAATCTTCTTGCGAAGTTCGTTCCACGTCCCAACAAAATTAGTGCCATTATCTGAAAAGAATTCGTTTGGCGTTCCTTGTTTACAGATGAATCTTCGTAGAGCCATAAGGCAGGATTCAGTTGATAAACTGTAGACAAGCTCTAAATGAACAGCTCGTATAACCATACAAGTAAACACTGCTACCCATCTTTTTTCTTTACGTCTTCCTACAGTGACCTCGATCGGTCCTAGGTAGTCCACTCCAACTGAGCTAAAGGGACCGAATTGAGTAGTAACTCTTTGTATAGGCAGAGGGCCCATTTGGGGAACTTCCGGGTGACATCTGTATACCTTGCACCAAATGCAAAGTTTTGCTACTTGTTGAATGGCTGTGCGTAAACCCGGAATGTAGAACTTTTGCCTTAACTCATTGAATACTGTCTCGCGATTGGCGTGTCCATAACGTTCATGGTAGCTTTGTATTAGTAAACGAGTAGCTGCATGTTTTTTTGGTAAGATAATAGGGTATTTTTTATCGAAGGGTATGTGTTCTGCGTAGGCTAAGCGGCCACCCACGCGAATAACACCTTCGATATCCATAATAGGAGTCAACTGATACAGGGGACTAGTTTTACTAATAAGTGGCTTACCTAAATTTCTGCTGCCGCTTTCAATTTTAGACAATATGTGGGTTTCGTCTGGGAAGGCTTCTAACTGAGTGTTTTTCCACAGCACAAATTCAGCCTTCAGCAGTTCCTCTTGTTGTAGTGGACATATTACCGTAGAAAGGTTTGCCAGAATCAACTTCACTAGCCCTTTTTCCGCTTTCACACACCATATGGGTTTCTGTTCTTTTTTTCGTTTTAAGTTACAGATGAATCTGTAAACGGTTGCCAGGACACGAAGTAATCGATTTAAACTAGAAAAATCTTCCACATTGATAACGAATTTATGAGAGTGACATTCGTGGTAATTAAGGAAAACCGATTTCATTTCTTCCTGTGTACAAGTAAGCGATTGGTTTTCAGATAGCCATTGGTTCGCTGGTTCATATAAAAACGGGGGGCCTTTGAACCAAGAACTGTTGGAATGTAAGGGTGGACCCACTCCCCATTTGGTGAGTACATCTGCGATGTTCTGCTTACTCGCTATCCACCGCCAATCGGAGATATTTGTAAGTTCTTGGATTTCCGATATTCGGAACGAAACGAATTGTTGAAATTTATGTGGATCCGATTGAATCCAGCTTAAGGCAGTCTGCGAGTCTGTCCAAAAGAAACAACGCTCAACCTTCAAGCTATGGTTTTGAAGAACAGATTTAACTAGATTAGCGCTAAGCAATGCTGCCATCAGCTCTAATCGCGGGATCGAAATTCGCTTCAACGGTGCTACTTTGGTTCGTGACATTATGAGAGAACATTTCACTCCTACCGCTGACGAAATTCTAAAATAAACGGCGCTACCATATGCCTGCTCACTAGCGTCAGAGAACGCGTGAATTTCTATTGATTCCACGTCCTTAGAGTGAAGGTCTCCCAGATAGCATCTATCTATTTGTATTTGCTCTACAAGAGGGAGTAACGAAATCCAGCGTTGCCACTTTTCCCACGACTCGTCGTTTATGGTCTCGTCCCACTCGCAGCCCGCCCGCCAGAGTTCCTGTATCAGGATTTTCCCGTGTACAGTGAACGGAGTCAGAAGGCCAAGGGGATCGAAAAATCCCATGATGCAGCTCATTACAATCCGTTTGGTTGGTCTGGATTCTCCGTTGAGGTATTTCAGAACATCTTGTCGATGGGCAGTTGAAAAGGAAAAGGCGTCGTCTTGAGGGTTCCATATAATGCCCAGTACACGTTCGTTTTCAGTCTGCTTATCTTTGTTGAAGTGGATTTGTTGATCTACTTTCACTTCGTCGATGCTTTCGAGGACTTTTTTACAATTTGATACCCAATTTCGTATATAGAACCCAGCTTTACTGTGGATGAGACGCACTTGCGCGATCCGTTCGATTGCTTCTTCAGATGAATCTACACTATCATAGTAGTCATCTACGTAGTGGTTGTCTATGATAGCTGCTGAGGCTTCTGGATAGTTTGGAGCGTATTCTTCAGCGTTACGATTTTTCACGTATTGAGCGGAACAAGGCGAGCAGGTTGCTCCAAAGGTTGCAACGTCCATAACGTAAATCTGCACCGGCTCCGAGGGATTTTTTCTGAAGAGAAAGCGTTGGAATTGTTTATCTTCATTTCTTATCCGGAGTTGGTGATACATTTCCATAATGTCTGCACCGAACGCTACACGACGCTCCCGGAATCTGTTAATAACAGCCGGTAGAGACACGAGCATATCTGGGCCCTTTAAAAGCTGAGAATTAAGCGATGTTCCGTTCACTTGGGCAGCCGCGTCCCACACAAGACGAATTTTTCCCGGTTTACTTTTGCTGGTGATAGCATTCAGAGGCAAATACCAAACTTTGTGAGGTTCCGTTGATGATATTTCATCTGCAGAGGCGACGTGGGCATAACCTTTTTGTAGGTAGTCGACGATTTGCTTGCAGACCTTGCTGTGCAACTCCGGATTCGACGAGAACCGTTTTTCGAGTTGTTTAAAGCGTTTTAAAGCCATCCAGTAGCTGTCCGGAAAATGTGGATCATCTGTTTTCCATATCAAGCCAGTTTCATATCTATCGCCGATTCTTACCGTAGTTGACTCGAGAATTTTTCGAGCTCTCATATCCTCGTGGGATTCACGAGGAGTTTTGAAAACCGATTCTTCTAATGTATATTGAAATTTAAGGAGGTCGTGAATTTCTTGGTTTGTCGGCTCTGCATGAACGTGGAAATAATCATTCGCATTGCCAGAAACATAATCCTTTACGGGCCCGTGGACCGTCCATCCGAGTTTGGATCGTACTGCGATGGGCTCTCCTGCTTTGCCAACCTTAGTTTCCAACGGTGCAATCAGATTGAGGTTGTTCAAGCCGATAAGAATTCCCGGGCGGTCTCCTCCGTACGATTGCACTGATAGCCCCCGCAGATAATCGTACTGATTGATCAATTCCTTGACATTTAGATTTTGGTTTGGTAAGAGAAGCTCGCTAACGGTGCGAACATTTTGAAGAAGCCATTTTTTCCCATCGGTGACGGAAGATATCTTTACGTTTGCTCGCATAGAGTCTTTCTCTATCCGTGAAATGTCAGCTGTCCATTTGATAGTGAGGTGTTCTTTTTCACCCTTCAACGATAATTTTTTGGCTAGAGATTTTTCCATAAGCGTGACTGAGGCACCTTCGTCTAAAAATGCGACTGTGTTGATCGATTGATTTCCAAACGTCAGTATTACCGGCATCATACGAAACATGATCTTGGTATCTTTTGGAGAATGTGTATTCAAAGAGACAATCTCTCCTGATGGATGGAGTAGTGGATGATGTTTTTCCTGGCATTGCTCTACGTCGCAACGAATTTTCCGAAACCTACAGGGCAACCTACCATGTTCATTTAAACAGATGTGACACAATTTCCATTTGTTAACAATCTCAAAACGCTCTGCTTCAGGTAATCTTTTGAAGTCCTCACAGAAACGCAGTCTGTGATCTGTGCGGTTGCACACTTTGCACGGTTTTTGAGAATGAAAACTCTGAGCAGTTGTCCTCTCGCCGTCGTCATAATTGTGGTTAAACACGGAAAACTTTTCGGTGCCTTTCAGTTTATTCATATTTTTCGTTTCCCCTATGGACTCTATCTCAACGTTTGCTTCGCAAGCTTCGTCGACGATTCTTGAGATAAACTTGGTGAATATGCGGAGGTTGACGGTCGATTTCCTTTTCTTATAACGAACCCATTCTCGTTTATCTCCTGAAGGCAATTTACTGACTAAGTCCTGAATCAACGTAGGATTGTTCAGATGGGCTTGTAATTGGGCCGCTTCTAGGTGGTTGCACAACTGTTCGACAGCATTACCAAACGGTATGTATGTGGAAAGTTTATCGGCTTTAGGAGGTTGTAACTTCCGCACCTTCTCCGTAAAACAATGCAACAGCAACTCAGGGCGACCATATAACTTGCGCAACTTTTTCATTATTTTAGGAACCAGCTGGGGAAACAGTAACTGACCACGAACACTCTCCAGGGCTGTACCTGTTAGGCTTTCTTGCAACCGAACGAGATTCTCGACATCGTTGTATCCACAGGCTTTGGTTGAGGAGGTAAAACTGCTGAAAAAGAGTGGCCATTCCTCAGCTTTCCCCGAAAAATGAGGAAGCTTCCGGGTGAGGCCATTTCTCGCTGCCAGTTGAGCTCTGGTTGGTCTACTACGAGGGGATATGTTTGTTGATATGGAACAATCACTTTCAGATTCAGATTCACTTGCCACCGACGAGTCATTCGAAGCCAGGCCTACCATGTTTAAATGAACATGGTAGGTTGCCCTGTAGGTTTCGGAAAATTCGTTGCGACGTAGAGCAATGCCAGGAAAAACATCATCCACTACTCCATCCATCAGGAGAGATTGTCTCTTTGAATACACATTCTCCAAAAGATACCAAGATCATGTTTCGTATGATGCCGGTAATACTGACGTTTGGAAATCAATCGATCAACACAGTCGCATTGTACCTGTTAGGCTTTCTTGCAACCGAACGAGATTCTCGACATCGTTGTATCCACAGGCTTTGGTTGAGGAGGTAAAACTGCTGAAAAAGAGTGGCCATTCCTCAGCTTTCCCCGAAAAATGAGGAAGCTTCCGGGTGAGGCCATTTCTCGCTGCCAGTTGAGCTCTGGTTGGTCTACTACGAGGGGATATGTTTGTTGATATGGAACAATCACTTTCAGATTCAGATTCACTTGCCACCGACGAGTCATTCGAAGCGCAAGTCTTAGGATCATCAGAACTATCGGATTCTTGAGGACAAGTTTTCTTCGATACCGGAATCACAGACTTAATCGATGACATACTGTTTCTTCTAGTCAGCGGTGTTGAAGTTTTCTTGTTTTGTTGGATGGAAGGTGCCGTTTGATTTGCTTTGATCGTTAATTGTGCCAGTTCTTCGTCAACAGCATTCATTTGCTCTTGGAACGAGCTACGCATTTGTTTTAAACGTTCCACGTCTGCTTTTTTTTCGAGAAGAACTTTTTCCATCATTTCCCTCTCTAATTCTCGTTCTCTTTCTCGGAGCTCGGCTTCGATAGCGTATTGTCGAGCCTTGAACGCAATTTCGTAATCCTGCCGTTCAATTTCCAGAATGCGATCTTCTTCTTGTTTTTTGCTTCGTGCCTTCTGTTCATCCTGTTGACTTTTACGTTTGTCTTCGTCGGAGGAACTAGATTGATGTTCGGACCTTTTGCTGGACTTTTCCGATCCGTCCCCCTTTTTTGCCGACGCTGCTTTTCGTGCCGCTGCTGATGATTCCTGTTTCCGTAACAGCTTTGAATAGGTCTGCTGGCACAGTTCGGCAGGGCAGAACCACTTTTTTTGTCGTTTGACGGATTCGGTAACTCCGACACATCGGAAGTGGAACCATCCTTCGCATCCATTGCAGCATACCATGCCCTCATTTTGGGTCGAAGCGCTTCCACATTTTACACAGGGAGTTAGGGTGTAATCTTGTCCGCTGGTACTTTCCATTTGGAGGATTGATCCGTAAATAATTTTTGAGTTTGTTGAGTAAACTCTTTCGGATCTCAATAAGAACACCGTTCTTGTAGCAGTTTTATACAGCTCAAACTGGAATGTATGTTAAGGATTAATAACAGATACTTTCAATTATTTCGATTTAAACTTACAATTATTTAGTGTTACTGCAACTCCAATTATGGACACTAGGTCACCCTATCCACTGCCTTTCTTTCCAATTCTAAATTGGCTTATTTGAAGGGAGCAGTTTATAAACCTGTTCAAGCTACTGAAGTTGTTAGCGATACTATTTTATAATTTGTTTTAATGCTACTTACATTTGCTTTGTAAATAATTAACGCACGTTATTGCTGATCGTTTTTGAGATCTCCTTACCCAAACTAACTCGATTCGGAAACCCTAAAGAGGAACGAATACTTTGATGTGTTCAACCGCAATCACAAAACGGAACTTTTATAACTTACTTTCGGGTTACGTTTGTCGATGCTGAGCTCTTTTAATTTACAGCACTTGGTGTGAGGGCTCAACGAACTTTAGATTTGCCTACGGCAGATGCGCATAGAGGATGTAACCTATCAAAAAATTTGTTACAGATCGATTGGGTTGGTTGGGATTTTACCTAACATACCTGATTGCAGATTGCAGATTGCAAGTTAGAATCTTTTCAATGAGGTCCTATATCCTACTATTATTATCTATTAATAAACTATCTCCGACACTTAGAAGTTTTTAACTTACTACGAATAATCCACGCTTTAATTCCCAACTTCCTTTTCTTCTTCTCCCTTATTTTCTTCCTCTTACTATATTGCACCTCTGTCACTGATCTGTCACTAGACCTACTGCGGTGTTTTTAACCCAGTCATGTTCGTCGAATGAGTAGATTGCTCGTGCAGATGTGGCCGTGTCAACAGTACTTATTTAAGCGATCTTGTTTTTTGAAATTACACCTTTCCACTGTAAACTGTTGGTAGAAATTCAATTTTGATCATCGTTTTTTCTAAATACATAAATGTAACATGTTTTGTGTATAATTTGTTTTATATTCTCTCTTTAATTTTTATTGAAATGCCTTAATGTAAGTCGACCTTTAAAAAAATGATTTCCAAAAGCTTAAATTTCAAAATATTTCAAACTGTCATCTAGTCAAGAACGGTATTTCATACATTGCTAAGGGACAAACTTTACCACCTTATCATCCCGTGCCTTTTGAAAATGTTTCAATTTAAATACCCCGCTTTAGCCCCGGTAAATTATCGATTACATATTCTCTCGTCTCGATTACGCATAAGAGATGCGCGGAAAAAAATGGGGCCAAGATTGTTTACGAGACTGGTCAACGGACTTCAACCGGTCGACTGGTTGTTCGATTTTCTTCGTCTTTGTAGCTCAGAAAAGTTGCTGTCGTTTGCTCTTAATGATGATGGGTAAAATGGTAATCATGACGTTCCGTCATTTTCTTGCACGCAAAACAACAACTTGTTGCTACACTGCATCGCATTTTTGCAACAGGAGGCTAGCATAGTGGCACAAAATTTTCCCATGGATTCCAACTCCCGGTTGATGGCATCGGTTAAGTTCCAGAGGGGAGGCTACATTCCATAAACTGGATAGTCAGGATCCGGTAGATCCACTTTAAAGTGGGGAATTTTAAGACTAGGTACCCATATTTTTTGACAATTTTGTAGGTCCTGATTCTGGTCATCGCATGGTGAGATAAGTTCGTCTACATGAGTTTTCAAAAAAAAATCTTAACTGAACACGTCAATTTGAACATGCCAGTTGTATTATTACTAATTTTTCTCCTTTTTTCATTTCAGGTATGTTTGTTGAATACAATCAATGCAACTTTGACGTGAGTAGATCCTGCAATTATGTATGTACAACTCAGCTTTTCCCAGGGGAAACAATAACGGAAATCCCACAATCGCACGTTCGAATCAAATCCGACTGTTGAATTGCAACAAGATTGCAACGGTTTGGAGAACATGGTCCGTCAAGTTTGCCATACATACATTTCTATGCTCGCAGAAGAGCTATTAAACTTCTCGTGACTTCGCACCGAATCACGCGCACCGCTGTTGTTTTGCAACAAACCTTTCATGCTTCCAATCATTCATGTTATTTTCCATTTATGATTCTCACGAATGATTGCCAAAGTTGTGTTGTTATTGAGAATCCCCTTTTATCGCTTCGGGAGCGCGAGGTGGAAGCCCTCCGTCTTCCGGAGACGGCTCTCGTACAATCATCAGAAGAAAGGTTTGTTATCTTTCAAGTTCGATCATTCATTCTGTCCATCAGTTTCATTCTTGAAGAAAGAAAGGTATCCAAAATGATGGGCAGACGAACGATCAGACGATGGGATTTTCGTACTCGTTGGCTAATCGCAGCAAAGATTTGCTTGGAAACACCTTCAAGACTATGAGAGGTCCTCCTCTACTGGATCCATCATCATCATCGGTAGGGTCTTCGACAGGTTTTTGCTGGTTTTCTGCTGGAACACGCTGCTGTTGCTAAGTAACTGTCAAGAACTGGACCATCCATCAGGTAGGGGAGAAGAACATTATCATCCGGCTTCATCCTCTAAAGTTGATCGACAGCAACGTAAAGATGATTCAAAATTTGTTTTTGGATTTTTCTTATTGAAGATTGATTGGAAGTACCTAAAATCACTTAAAACTTCCTAGAAAATCTCCTTCTAATCTGATGTTTGATATTGAGTACTTAAAAGGCAAACAATTAAATTTGAGGATAATTCTCATTGGTAAACTTTAATCAGCCGAAATGGAACTTTGAAAGCATGCCTTGAGAAAAAAAATTTTCAAATCTTGTGTAAACTGACGTAGGATATTCGAAGCTATAAATTCCAAAATTGAACCAATCTCATCACTGAAGTTCGCTTGTTTCCCCCACATAGCCAATCTGAAGGAATTCGAAGAATTTCTTGAACTTTCGATCCAGTCGATGGATCGCCGAACCGCCGCCGTCCCACGAGGAAAAGATCCCATGAAAACCGGAATGTCTGCTGCAAAACTCGTGCACTTACCCTTCCTATGTAGAAGGTTGTTAAATTGTTTTGGACTGAACAGGAAAATGATATGCAATATCTATAGGAACATGCCTAGGGAAGGGCACCAAAGCCTCCAAAGTCAGGGAACGAGCCGGTTGGAAATTCTGGTATTGACGGGCCGGTTGTTTCGATTGCCCTTAAAATTGGGATCCAGTAGGCAACCTCCATATCGGAGATGTACTTATGCTTTTTCGCCCATAATTTTTACAACAGGCCAATCAGTGTGGAATGTTGCCTGTGCCAGCTTCATACAGGAGTTCAATCCGGGAACCTACTCCGGTATTTCTGGAAAGCGATGGGTGATGTGTTTATGAAGTATTTATTATTGACTTGCCAATAAATATTCGATCCCTGCCATTGGGCTTAAAATCCCGGAAAAAAAAATATTCGATCCGTATGGCCCCAGAGAAATGAATGAAGTGCAACTTGATTCCCATGTGGTCTAAACATTGGAAAAGCTATTTCGACATGTTATCGAAAATTAAAGAAACAATTTTTATAAGAGCAGCTAGTCTTCTCAAATGTCAAATGTTGACATAATGAAACAATATTATAAAATTACTTTTCACACACTCGTGTCTTTAAAGCAGTCATCTTCGCGTGCTAGTCTTATTGTAGGCAATTCCTAAAACTAATTAGTTTGGTTGAAAAAAAGTCAGGACTGCCAGTTAGAAACAGGCTTTGAATCTGGCTCATTATTTAACCTTCCTTTGCGAGGGTTTATATGACCCGAACTTTACTTTCTCGCAGCGATATCTCAGGACCGGTTAAAGCTAGATATATGAATATTTTTTTACTTTATCTAAAATGAGAAGTTTCTTCAATTTCTCATTTTTAGATTTTTGAATAGGATTACCAGAGTCGCCCAACAATTAGAAAAAGAACAGTTCTTAAAAAATGGGTGTTTTGCATCAAAGATAACTCGTTTTGTTGAAGTCGTATTGATTGATTTCAATTCACAGAGATTAAGAGCTCTTATTGAAGCATTAAAGTTGTCTAACTATTGAAAAGTTGACGTAATTTCACCAGAAAGTCATTTTCATACCAATTCTAGTGGTGTAATTACATAAGCGCTGCGATACTTTATAAAAATATGAAAATAAAAATATGAAATACTAATACAACTACCGCTTGCAGCTGCATCTTTTTTTCTGAATTTTCGTGGGATTAGGCGGCAAAAACGACCAAATCTTAAGCTGATTCGTACCAGTTGAGTATTTTGGCGTTGAACGTTGCCTACACTCCTTTCTATCTGTGCCAAAATCACTGAACCTACTTAAATTTTTCTAATTTCGATACCGACGGGTGAGCGAAAATAGACCCCCCCCCCTATGAGGGTCCAAGAAAAGTAAGCAAGGTATTCTATCCTACACTAAATATTTCAAATTCGTAATCAAATTTCGATGATATCAAATTTGGTTCATGATTTATGATATGCATTTTCATTTTTTTGCTAATAATTTTCTATTCATGGGTTGATTTTCGACTTTCAGTTTCAAGTTTTCAGTAAAATTATAATTTTCTGAACATAAATAAGCAAAATTTTGTTTCATATTCAGTTTCAAAGTCCTCAAGCCTAATTCTTATTATAAAATTGTAATATAACAAAGCTTCACATTGGGATTTTAAATTAAAAACTTAGAATCAGATTCATCATTCGAAATTCATATTCTAATTCAGATTCACTAATCAGATTTAAAATATATAACTGAAATAATGAATTCATATTAAAACCCACAACTACAAAATTTAAATTATAGATTCATGAATAAGGGGTCTGAAATTTGGCTTTTAAAATTCTGATCTGGAATTAAGCATCGGATATCATTGTTTGTACATTTCAGTTATTGTATTGAAATTCGGAAACAGATTGAAAATTCTTATTTTGAATTCAGGTTCAGAATTCAGATTCAGAATGCAGATTCGAAATTCAGAATATGATTCAGCTCGTAAATGGGTTTTACAATCAAGATAAAAATATCTAACTGACTATTTCGTTGAGTTATTCAAGAGATCACAAACTCATGTTTTTGTTTGTTAATTGAAATTCAATATTTCAAATTTTTAGTCAAAGTTCGAATATAGCTTTTAAGTTTACAAGTTCCGTTTTATGAAAAACAAAAATCTAATTGTTATTTTTTCCGTAGGATTATTATTATGGAATTGCTCTTAAATGAAAAATATTTGCTGATAAAGAAACATGTAGCTGATCTTCTCCTAGGACATCTGCAGAAAATTCTATGTTTTTTTGGTGTATTTTTAACATTATTAATTTTGAAGTTTTTTCAATATTTTTCAATTTCAAACTAAAACCCCCTAAATCCCCATTCAACTAAATCCCCACTCGATAGTATAATGGAGTGCATCGAGTAAATCGTCGTGCGCATTTAACTCGAAAAAAGTCGAAATCTTACCTTAAAATCCTTCCCAAGTGAATCCAAACTATAAATAAACGGTCGAAATTAACTGGTAGCTGTCGACGCGAGTCCTTTCCACAGGGAAAGTTTGATTTCCGTGAAATTAATTTCCAGCTTCTGTGCCAACAAGAAGCCATTGTTCGCCAATTCAGTACGCTACGTTGTGCCCACTGGAAGATTCCGCCGATTCCATCTCACTCATCGGACTCAACTCACCATGGCAACCAGGAGCCAGAATACCAAGCGAAACAAGCCGGACAATAGCGATATCCAAGATGAGCAAGAAGACATGTCTATCTCACAGCTTGCTGAACTGCTACTTGGAAAAATGGAACTCACAAAAACCGAAATATCGAAGCAGTTTAAAGAGGAGTTGATATCCATGAAAACCGAGATCAAAACAGAGATAGATCTCATACGCTCGGATTTACAACAAACGATCTCCGAGCTCAGCATGTCAGTCTCGCGCAATACGGAAAGCATCCAATTGAACACCGAAAGTATTGCACGTTCTCTGAGTACCAACGATTTGTTGATGCGAGGCATCCCATTTGTTCAGGGAGAAAAGCTATACGACTACTTCGAAAAACTTTGTCGTCATCTTGGCTATCCCGGACAGGTGCCACTCGTCGATATGAGACGCTTGTCGAGAGCCGCTATGGTAGTTGGGAAGGCATATATTGTCATGATCCAATTCGCAATCACCAACCAGAGAAACGACTTCTACTCCAGGTATCTCAAATCAAGGACGCTCACTCTCGAAATCATCGGCTTCAACAACAAGGATCGAATCTACGTAAACGAAAACCTCTCACCCGCTGCCCGATCACTCAACATAAAAGCTCTAAATCTGAAGCGAGAGGGAAAGCTCTCATCTGTTTATACTAGAAACGGCGTAGTGTTTGTGAAAAAGAGACCCGAGAACGAAGGTACTCCAATTCTCTCGGAAGAAGAGCTCAACCGTCTACTTAAATAACCTATCCTATAAAAATATCTCACTCCTTTGACTCCTATCCTTGTTTTCCCTGGTGATTCCGCTCCTAAAAGCTACAAAACAAACTAACCTTTCCGTACAAACGCTCTCTCTCCTTCCAATCCATCCCAAAAATATCCCGTGACTCCCCTCCTAAAAGTTATATAAAAAAAAGTAAACAAACCTATCCTCATAAACGCTCTCTTTCCTTCCAATCCATCCCAGAAGATATCCCGTGACTCCCCTCCTAAAAGTTATAAAAAGTTAAACCTATCCTCATAAACGCTCTCCGTCCTTCCAATCCATCCTTAAGTTTTCCTATGATTCCCCTCCTAAAAGTCAACCAAAACAAACCCTTCCTCATAAGCGCTCTCTCTCCTTCCAATCCATCCCGAAGTTTTCCTATGACTCCAATTCCTAAAAGTATGTTGCTGATATCGTTGCTGCTGGAATGTTGCTGTGAATGCTGCTGTTGGGGCGTCGTCGGAAATGTTGCTGCTGACCGGAATTCTGCTTAACCGCTACAAAACGGAAAAATGCTTTTTTCGAGTTAAGCTGCACTTGTAATTGATGAAGAAACTGTTTGTGCCAAAATACGTTTTAGTTCATATTGTTCATTGCTTCTCTAAACGTGTTTCTCGCGATAATGGCTAATAATAATAATCAGTTCAACACCGCGACAAATGTGTGCATACCCGGAATTGTTATGAAATCCTCATTCGAATCTAATAAATTATCGATTTGTACGCTAAACATGCAAAGTATATGTGCCAAAAACATGACTAAGTTTGACGAATATAAACAAATCTTAAATGTTTCATCAGTCGATGTTGCTGGAGTATGTGAAACCTGGCTTAATCACACAAAAGATACAGATTTAATAGCCATCGATGGTTACTCTATCTATAGAAGTGACCGCATAGGTAAACCCGGAGGTGGGTTAATTCTATATGTAAAAAAATGCTATAAAACTAAGCTGATAGAATCAAATTTCATTGTTAGAAATTCGCATACGTTCGAATATATGTTTGTAGAACTAACGCTTACTAATCAAAAAATACTTATAGGACTGATTTACAACCATCCGAGCATAGATTGTGCAGAAATGATACATGATGAAATTCTAAAATATGAAGGTATTTACGAGGACATTATTTTAACAGGCGATTTTAACACTAATCTCATGACCCTGAATAATAAAACCGAACGTTTTTGCAATGTATTGACGGAAATCGGTATGTATAACGTTGGGACCGAACCAACTTTTTTCCATAACCATGGAGCTTCGCAACTTGATTTACTTATAACTAGCAGACATAATTCAGTCTTACGATTTGGCCAAATAAGTTTTCCCAATGCTTCCAATCATGATATTATCTATGCTTCTTTGAACTACGAAACAGAAATTAAAAAAGACGATTTTTTCTATAGAGACTATAAACGATTAAATCCAGATAAAGTAATTCAAGAATTCAACAAAATAGATTGGCCTTATTTTTTTGCTCTCTCTGATACGAACGACATCGTTGAATTTTTTAATAATGGCATCAAACAACTGCACGATATCTGTGTTCCACTAAGGAAACTAAATACCAATAAACGAAAAAACAATCCTTGGTTCAATGCAAATCTACAAATGGCACTTATTGACCGCGATCGCGCTTATGCTAGATGGAAATTAACTAAACTCAATGAAGATCAAGTTATTTTTAAAAGGCTACGAAACCTTGCAAATAAGAAAATAATGCAAGCTAAACGCGATTATTACTGTAACGAATTGAGTCAGAATATGTCTCCTAACGAGCTATGGAAAAAACTTCGAAGCATTGGTTTATCGAAGCGAAAATCTAGTATTGAGAACGACTTTCATCCGGATGTAATAAATCAAAAGTTTCACGAGAGCTTTACTGTAGATCAAGCACAATATTATAACCATTATTATGTGACCTCAACAGGTTTTGAGTTTAGTAGCATTCAGGGATTGAAATGCTCTTGCTCAAGCGGCTGAGCATCAAAGCTCCTGAAGCTCGAGAGCGAAGAAAGCTGGAGCCAATTCTAGCCCACCAATAAATGCTCAAATTAAGCTCATACCTCTTCTGGCTCTAGGAGACAAGGTTTTGCATTTTGCTTTGAGTTTGTTAGCTCAAGGAGCCGAAATTTCTTGAGCTTGCTGGCTCAGTAAAATTGTAACACTTGAGCTTAGTGATGTGTATTGACTTTGCTATTGTGGTGCTGTGTGAGCCAACGGTTTTTTTTTGTGCACCAGAAACTGTGAAAGTGCTTGTTGGGATTATTAACATGAATGTAAGGGATTTTTTGTAACTGGTAAAAGTTACCAGCACTAGTAACTATGAAATAGTAAAATTTCGAAATTTTCCGGAAAAACGTCAAACGAAAAGGCTTGTTGTGAGGATTATAAAAAACAATGTTAGAGAGTTCTAGTTACTAGTTAAAGTTACCAGCACTAGTAACTATGAAATATTAAAATTTACAATTTTTCGGGAAAATCGTCAAATGAAGGGGCTTTTTGCGAGGATTATTGAAATCAATGTTAGAGAGTTCTAGTTACTAGTTAAAGTTACCAGCACTAGTAACTATGAAATAGTAAAATTTACAATTTTTCGGGAAAAAACGCCAAATGAAAGGGCTTTTTGGGAGGATTATTAAAATCAATGTTAGAGAGTTCTAGTAACAAGTTAAAGTTACCAGCACTAGTAACTATGAAATACAGACCCCGTTCGATTTTGGCAACACGCCCGTACATTTTGTGTTGCCAAAATCGAATGTTGCCAAAATCGAAAGATTTTTTTTCTCGACTTATTTTTCAGTTATTTTTACATAACAACTATTATTATTTCCAAAAACGTTATTTTTAGTAAATTTTCGACCATTTGTATTGAATTTTTTATTTTTTTTATCATGTTTCTGATGCATTTGGCACCTTTCTTGTTTTGTTTATAATGCTTGTTTTCATTTGATATATTTCCTGTTTTTTTTTTCATTCTCCATCATTTTTTAGTTGTTTTTCATCATTTTCAGTCTTTTGTTTGAATTTGTTTTTGAACTTTTTTATTTTTTCATCTTTTTGTCATTTTTGAGTACTTTATACATTTATTAAAAAACTTTTGTTTTTATTGTTTCATTTTATCACCATTTCAGAACATAAATAGGTATGTATGGTGTTTGTCTAAATTATATTGGTCCTGTTATAACGAAAACTAAAAGGTAATGTTGCTTCTAAAAACCGTTCGATTTTGGCACATGTGCCAAAATCGGATGTTGCCAAAATCGAATGTTGCCAAAAACGAACGGGGTCTGTAGTAAAATTTACAATTTTTCGGGAAAAACGCCAAATGAAAGGGCTTATTGCGAGGATTATTAAAATCAATGTTAGAGAGTTCTAGTTACTAGTTAAAGTTACCAGCACTAGTAAAAATGAAATAGTAAAATTTACAATTTTTCGGGAAAAACGCGAAATGAAAGGGCTTTTTGCGAGGATTATTAAAATCAATATTAGAGAGTTCTAGTTACTTGTAAAAGTTATCAGCACTAGTAACTATGAAATAGTTAAATTTACAATTTTCCGGGAAAAACGCGAAATGAGAGGGCTTTTTGCGAGGATTATTAAAATCAATGTTAGAGAGTTCTAGTTACTAGTTAAAGTTACCAGCACTAGTAACTAATAAATAGTAAAATTTACAATTTTTCGGGAAAAGCGCCAAATGAAAGGGCTTTTTGCGAGGATTATAAAAATCAATGTTAGAGAGTTCTAGTTACTAGTTAAAGTTACCAGCACTAGTAACTATGAAATAGTAAAATTTACAATTTTTCGGGAAAACGTGAAATGAAAGGGCTTTTTGCGAGGATTATTAAAATCAATGTTAGAGAGTTTTAGTAACTAGTTAAAGTTACCAGCACTAGCAACTATGAAATAGTTAAATTTACAATTTTTCGGGAAAAACGCGAAATGAAAGGGCTTTTAGCGAGGATTATAAAAATCAATGTTAATGTGTTAAAAATTTGTAAGTACAGACCCCGTTCGTTTTTGGCAACACGCCCGTGAATTTTATGTTGCCAAAATCGAATGTTGCCAAAATCGAACGGTTTTTTTTGTGACTTTTTTAATTCAAATTTTTATTTGAAATTATTCAAAATTGATACTAAACCTTATATTAGCATAAAATTTTTCAATTTGGCTCCATTATATAAGTTTTAAGCAGTAAAACATGGATAAATTCGTGTTTTTACAGTTTAAAACTACTATAAATAAGCCAAATTGAAAAATTTCATGCTAATATTACGTTTTACATTTATTTTGATTAATTTGAAATGAAAATAAAAAATAAAAAAGTTACAAAAAAAAATCGTCTTTTTTGGATGTTGCCAAAATCGAACGGTTTTTGCTCGGATGTTGCCAAAATCGAATGTTGCCAAAATCGAACGGGGTCTGTATTACTATTCCATAGTTACTAGTGCTGGTAACTTTAACTAGTTACTAAAACTCTCTGACATTGATTTTAATAATCCTCACAACAAGCCCTTTCATTTGGCGTTTTCCCGAAAAATTGTAAATTTTACTTTTTCATAGTTACTAGTGCTGGTAACTTTTACTAGTTACTAAAACTCTCTAACATTGATTTTAATAATCCTCCCAAAAAGCCCTTACATTTGGCGTTTTTCCCGAAAAATTGTAAATTTTACTATTTCATAGTTGCTGGTGCTGGTAACTTTAACTAGTAACTAGAACTCTCTAACATTGATTTTTATAATCCTCGCAAAAAGCCCTTTCATTTGGCGTTTTTCCCCAAAAATTGTAAATTTTACTATTTCATAGCTACTAGTGCTGGTAATTTTAACTAGTAACTAGAACTCTCTAACATTGATTTTAATAATCCTCGCAAAAAGCCCTCTCATTTCGCGATTTTCCCGAAAAATTGTAAATTTTACTATTTCATAATTACTAGTGCTGGTAACTTTAACTAGTAACTAGAACTCTCTGACATTGATTTTAATAATCCTCGCAAAAAGCCCTTTCATTTGGCGTTTTTCCCGAAAAACTGTAAATTTTACTATTTCATAGTTACTAGTGCTGGTAACTTTAACTAGTAACTAGAACTCTCTAACATTGGTTTTAATAATCCTCGCAAAAAGCTCTTTCATTTCGCGTTTTTCCCGAAAAATTGTAAATTTTACTATTTCATAGTTACTAGTGCTGGTAATTTTAACTAGTAACTAGAACTCTCTAACATTGATTTTAATAATCCTCGCAAAAAGCCCTTTCATTTCGCGATTTTCCCGAAAAATTGTAAATTATACTATTTCATAGTTACTAGTGCTGGTAACTTTAACTAGTAACTAGAACTCTCTGACATTGATTTTAATAATCCTCGCAAAAAGCCCTTTCATTTGGCGTTTTTCCCGAAAAACTGTAAATTTTACTATTTATTAGTTACTAGTGCTGGTAACTTTAACTAGTAACTAGAACTCTCTGACATTGATTTTAATAATCCTCGCAAAAAGCTCTTTCATTTCGCGTTTTTCCCGAAAAATTGTAAATTTTTCTATTTCACAGTTACTATTGCTGGTAACTTTTACTTGTAACTAGAACTCTCTAACATTGATTTTAATAATCCTCGCAACAAGCCCTTTCATTTGGCGTTTTTCCCGAAAAATTGTAAATTTTACTATTTCATAGTTACTAGTGCTGGTAATTTTAACTAGTAACTAGAACTAACTGTAAATTTTACTATTTTATAGTTACTAGTGCTGCTACTTTTACTAGTAACTAGAACTCTCTAACATTGAGTTTATTAATCCTCGCAAAAAGCTCTTTCATTTCGCGTTTTTCCCGAAAAATTGTAAATTTTACTATTTCATAGTTACTAGTGCTGGTAACTTTTACTTGTAACTAGAACTCTCTAACATTGGTTTTAATAATCCTCGCAAAAGCCCTTTCATTTGGCGTTTTTTCCCGAAAAATTGTAAATTTTACTATTTCATAGTTACTAGTGCTGGTAACTTTAACTAGTAACTAGAACTCTCTAACATTGATTTTAATAATCCTCCCGAAAAGCCCTTTCATTTCGCGTTTTTCCCGAAAAATTGTAAATTTTACTATTTCATAGTTACTAGTGCTGGTAACTTTTACTAATTACTAAAACCGTCCAACATTTATTTTAAAAATCCATGCGACAAGCCCTTTTTTTTAGTTACTTCACTTGTGCACAAAAAAGCAGGCGTTGGCTCAAACAGCAGCAGTGAAAACAAGCTCAACGATTTTGAATCGGTTGAGCCAACAAGCTCAAGCTCCTCTGGAGGCATGAGCTAACGGGCTCACGAGGGAAAAAAAGAGCTAAGGTTTCTTCAAAATAAGAGCTTAGCAATAAGAAGCTCCGGAGACGAAAACGATAAGAGCTTCGTCGATTGCTTTGTAAGCGGAGCTATGGAAATAAAGAGCTATGAAGCTCGCTCAAATGAGCTTATTTTTCAATCCCTGGTAGCATTCAAGAATCCGATATCATCAACGCTGTATATGAGGTGAAATCAAATGCCGTAGGACTAGACGAAATACCCATAAAATTTGTAAAACTCATTCTGCCGCTCATCATAAAACACTTGTCATTCATTTTTAACATTATAATCTCAACATCTAATTATCCAAAGGCTTGGAAACTTTCAAAAATTATACCTTTCAAGAAAAAAACAAACTTATCATCACTTTCAAACCTACGTCCAATTAGTATATTGTGTGCCCTTTCAAAAGTTTTTGAACGAATCATGAAGAAGCAAATAAGTACTTATTTGAACGCAAACAACCTAATAACTGAACATCAATCTGGTTATAGACCAGGCCACAGTACAAAAACAGCAATGCTTAAAATATGTAACGACATTTCAAAACCCATTGATGAAGGCTACAAAGTTCTTTTAGTGTTGCTAGATTGTTCCAAAGCATTTGATACAATTTCTCATAAGAAACTTTGCCGAAAATTAAACACAAATTTCAATTTCCAACCAGCAGCTATTAAATTGATTGATTCATATTTAGAAGATCGAGAACAAGCAGTTTTTAGTAATGATTGTTTTTCAAATTTTCTACCGGTTAATTCTGGAGTGCCGCAAGGATCTGTACTAGGACCTTTATTGTTTACAATGTATATAAACGATCTACCAAACGTTGTGAAACATTGCACTATCCATTTATTCGCGGACGATATCCAGCTGTATGTAAAATGTAAACAACAAAGCATTATCGAAACTTGTCAGTTGGTCAACATCGATCTAGAAGCTATCAATACGTGGGCTCAGAATCATCTAATGACGTTGAATGCTGGTAAATCAAACGCTCTTCTAATAACTCGAACTGTGTGCACAGAAAAACCGTTTTTAACACTAGGTTCAAATGAAATAAATTTTGTTAACAAAGTCGCTAGTTTAGGATTTATCGCTAATAGCAAATTTGATTGGGATAACCATGTGTTAAACCAATGTGGAAAAATATACGGTGTCCTTAGAAACATAAAGTTGAAGTCAGGTTTCCTTAACCAGAACATCAAGTTGAAACTTTTCAAAACATTCATTTTACCATATTTTATTGCGTGCGATTTTTTACTACCTACAATTTCTGCACGAGCTCTTGACAGAATAAAAATATCGCTTAATTCGTGTGTCCGTTTTGTATTCAATCTTACTCGCTTGGATCGGGTAACTCATTTACAACACAAGTTGCTAGGAAATTCATTTTATAATTTTATTACAGTAAGGTCAAATATTATGTTCCATAAAATTGTCACTACAAAATGTCCATCGTATCTGTTCAATATCCTTCAGCCTTTCAATAGCACTAGAGTACGAAATTTTGTTATTCCAAACCACTCAAGTTCTTTCTATAGTTGCACATTTTTTGTCAAAGGTGTTGTTCTTTGGAATTTACTGCCGAACTCGATTAAGAATATTTTAAATTTAAGCACATTTAAGAAGCAATGTTCAATGTTATTTAATTAGAAAACTGTAAATTGTAAATCGTATTAGGGCAAATTGTTAGAGAAACGTAGATTAATTTTCAAGTGCATTCCATCATTACTATATCGCCATTGTGGCAACATGAAAAGACAATTGTCTTACGCTACTTTTGAATGAATAAACTAAACTAAACTAAAGTCATGAATTTGGATCAAGTTTGCAAGAACCAGATTTAAACTGAAAAAAGTGAATATCTTACTTTTATTTTTCAAAACTTAATCTATTTTCATCAATATGGTTAAAATCTTTGAATTTGTTTAAGAGTTTGGAAGAAGCTTTCATCAAAAAACTTTTTTTAAACTCAAATCTAATCTAAAAGACTCTTGAACAAATTGAAAGACTTTAACCCTCGATGAAAGTGGATTCCATATTTTGTTACTTAAGGTTTCACGTCTTTCTATAGTTACGATTTAATCCTCTATAGTAAGGTTGCCAGATTGCCCGGTTTTATCCGGTTTTGTCCGGATATTTAATACAAAATTTGACAAAAGTCCGGCTCAGCCCGGTTGCCCTGGTTTTATTAAAAAAAGCCCGGATTTTGCTCGGATTTATTCATTTTATTCGCCAAAACAAACAAAAAAACAAATTGTGTTGTAAAAATTTGTATTTATGCGAAACTTTTTGACAAGTTTTATAAAAATAACCATGAGAAGTTTTTTGAAGCCTAAAATACGATTTAAAAACAGCTGAAATTTTGGCAACCATACTCTAGAGTCCAAATTTCCATTTCGCACAAAGTTGTTGTCCTAGGGAAGAATGCCACGATGTGGTATTCCTGGCAAAAAAAAGCACAAAGTTGAAAAAAAGGAAAAAAAAAACACAAAGTTGTTCGTTTTGATGATAACAAAAAAATTTTGTTGTACGAAAACTTCATAGATGACAAAAATCTTATGACAATATTTTCAGAAAATGTATGAGTACAAGGGCTAAGGAACTTGACTTTCAGTACTTTTTTTGTTTGTAGTTTTACATACTTCAACCAATTTTTCCCAAATTTTAAAACATATTAACACTTATTCATAGCTTTATTTTTGTGTAGTTTTTGTTTAAATTTGCCCACAAATAACTAAGATACTTCAACATATATGAAAAGTAAATACTGTGCGTATTTTTCAAATAGTGTCGTACTTTCCCAACCCTGCCTTTAGACTGGGTTTATAGCTCAGTTGGCAAGTCTGTTGTCTCCTGAGCCGATGTCCGTGAGTTCGAGCCCAAGAGTAAATATCGAACACAGTTGTTCTTGGTAAGATTTTCAATAACGATCCGTCAATTATATCGTTGATAAAGTCGCGAAGGCCATAAAGATGGTAAAACGACTATAATCGAAACAAAAAAAAGGTTTATATTCCACCTCACCTTCCTAATTTAGGATTTTATACTCCAATGAAGCCGGAACAAATTTCAAATCCTTCTTTTGTCACTCGGAGTTGGAACATCGTAACGAAAGGACAAGAAAAAATAATGCGAAAAACAAATAAATTGGAATAAATTGCACGGAAGCTTGTATGCAAGATAATTGCATACTATGTCATTGCACAAAACCTATAAAACAAGTAATTTTTATCGAATAATTTAATTCATTTTTTTTTAGATCGAACAACACATTGTCCAAGGATTTCTGAGGCTACCAAATTGAACATTTTTGATAAATAGGTTCATTTCCAGTTTTCACGTGTTTTTAATAATTTATGGGAGGCTCTTTTTCCCTTCCCACAATCCAACTGGATGGAAGGAGGGGTCTCAAACCACCAGAGAAACATTTCTTGCATTCAAATTCACTTTCATGCTAAATTTAGTTCTATTTGCTTATTTAGTTTTTGAGTTCTGTTTACAAAATGTTAAAATAAAAAGAGAGAAGGATCTATAATCATCATAAATATAAAAATCATGAAAACTTTTCTCATACCCCAAAGTCCCGACATGCCAAATTTGGATCCATTTGCTCGATCAGTTCTCGAGTTGTAATGTATGGGAGTCCCCAACCCTCTTTTCTATCTCCCCATCGGAAGGAGGGAGGGATCTCCAACCATCTTTGAATCTCCTACACAAAATTCCGACTTCCAAATTTGGTTCCATTTGCTTCGTTAGTGTTCGAGTTGGGCGGTTTGTTTTTTCGTCTCTATGGTCGAGGCGTCGCGAACCAGCGTCGCAAAAGGAAAGTAACCCAGGCATAGCATACTGATCAGTAAAAATATTTTGGCGCGTATTTCTCAACCTGGGGTTTGTTTTTCGTCTCCATGGGCGAGCAAACGACGTCGCAAGAGGATAGTAACCAAAGCACACTGTTCATTGATTGCTGGAAAATTTAACAATAAGGCGCCTGTTTCTCAAACACGTGGGGCAATATGCAATCTAGATGTGTTTTTTTCTTGCTTATTTGATTTGTACACAGCACGTGGTAATAAATGACGCCTAAATGTGACACGGATTGGTATTTTATCAATCGAATCAAAACCAATTGAAAGATTTGCAAAAATACTTCCATATTTAGTTCGTGTTAATGTAGGTAGCATTCGACTTTTCATTCAAAGAACATTAGAACATGTTCAAACGTTCAACTTTTTCTGTTAAAAAAAAATTAAAATTATGTTTTCTTCTAGAAATTGTTACTTCGGCCGAAATACACAACTGAAACGAATTTAGAAATGAAAATGGGAGCTTTTTATTTAAAATAATTCTTAAATAACCATCGTACTTTTTGCTTACATACCAATTCAAGTACGTACTTAACATGAAAAGTGTTTTTGTGTTACATGGCTGCAAAATAGAGACTTTTGATCCGCTTCGTTTCTGAAAAGCGAGACTTTAGAACTGATATTCAACTGGACGCAAAATTTTTAAGAGAAATCTTAGTATACCCTTAAAGTGTTAAAAACAATATTCCCTTCTGTCAACTTACACGGTGGGGCATGGGCAAACGTCGAACTTTTAAGAAATTCATCTTCAAAATGATTCAATATGTTGGAAAAACCAGAAGGGGTATTCCAGATGTTGAAACTGAAGCGGATATTGGATATTCTTAAATTTCTTTGTAAATGAAGGTCATTCCCTTTGAACAGCATTCGTTAAAAGTTGAGTAACAAACATTAATTTATATTGCAGGGATACTGCTGATATATCAGTGAAACTTGATAGAACAAAATGCAGGAATTCGTATTAAATCCATTTTAAAGCCATTACTCTGACGCATCTGTAAATAAGCTTTGCATTGCCCCAATATACGGGACAAATGTAAACTTAGAAATTTGTTTTTGCCAACATTTTTGAATATTTGACTTTCAAAGAGAAAATATTAAAAAACGCTGAGAACTTATTTAGTGGTGCAACTGATATTTTTTTAAATATTTATATTTTTACCGTAGTTAATTTATTTAAAAAAAAAAAGAAATTTGCACTGTATTTATACATAACTAATTTAATATATTTTTCATTACCATGATAAGTGCTGTTTGGGTATCGAGCCGGTTTAATTTGCCTACCTTCTTCAAGCAGTGAGGGAAAAAACTGAAAAAGATGGGAGAGCTCCCATGTAAATTTAAGATAAAGAGCTTTTCAAAGAAGGGACCATATTTAAAAAGGTTTTTTTGGGTACAGAGTACAAATTTCAGATCTTGAAAAACGAGTTTAGAGATCATGTTTCAGTATATAATATATAACATCTTCGGATTGCAATTCAGAACTGCAGCTGCAGCTCTCATTTCAAAGTTGTTGGTTCTGAAGTATGATAAGGTTTGATTTAAAAAAATGCTCTCTAAAATCTAAATTTGAATAAATTTTTACAAATTACATTGATTTCCGGAAGGTGTAGCAAAGCACAACGGGTCAGCTAGTTAATCTATATATATAAAAATGAATGTTTGTCTGTCTGTCTGTTCCCTATAGACTCGGAAACTACTGAACCGATCATCGTCAAATTTGGCATCTGAGGGTTTTTGGGACCGGAGATGGTTTCTATAACAGTTAAAACCCCATCCGACTTAAGGAAGGGGGGCCTTCCATACAAAATTTGTAGTTTTTCGGAACAAATTAAAGTCATGACATCCATTTTTTCGAGATTTTTTTTCTTTTGGGCGGTTTGTTTTTCGTCTCTATGGTCGAGGCGTCGCGAGAGGATAGTAACCGTAACATAGCATACTGATCAGTGGGAATATTTTGGCGCGTATTTCTCAACCAAGCATATTTTCAATGCAAGGGCTGGCAATATGAAGCCTTGATGTGATTTTTTTTCTACTTGATTCCTGGCTCATTTGTACTGCACCTGGTTATGAATGACGCTTAGATGTGACCCAGTATGACATTTTCCCGATCGAATAAAACATATATACCTACATACATTTTTTTTTGTTAAAATCTAAAATTGAAAAGTCATGGCATCTATTTTTAGAGATTTTCTTTTCTTTGAGGGGTTTGTTTTTCGTCTCTATGGTCAAGCAAACATCGGGACGACGCGTCGTCGCAAGTGGATAGTAACCAAAGTATACTGTTCATTGATCGCTGGAAAAAAATCAACAATTAGGCACCTGTTTCTGAACCCAGAACCTATATTTCTTATGCACGTGAGGGCGATATGCAATCTAGATGTGCTTTTTCTTGCTTAATTGTACACAGCACGTGGAAATAAATTACGCCTAGATGTGTAACGGATTGATATTTTATCAATCGAATCAAAAGCAATTAAAAGATTTGCAAAAATAATTCCATATTTGTTGTCCATATAGCATTTGTTGTCTAAAAAATATAAATTTAGTTCTGATGCTAATGAAATAATGGTTTGACACTTTGCGGACAATTGAAAAAAAAAACTGAAAGTAAAAAATTTACATATAATTTTTTAACCCATTTTGCCTACAAGGTTATTTTTGAATCATATTGATAACAGAAATATGAATAAGATGTTTTCTACAGAGGTAGATCGGAAACATTTAGTTGAACATGTTAAAATGTACTTAACTGAAAAAGATAATCTAAAAATCCGATCCGACACATGAACTGATCAAGAGCCTTTTCTTTATAAGTGAAAGGTATCAGTTAAATAAACTGATTTTTATTGACCAAAAGTGAGGCCCAAATACACAACTGAAACGAATTTAGAAATGAAAATGGGAGCTTTTTGTTTTAAATAATTCTGAAAAAAAACAAAACATCGTACTTTCTGCTTACATACCAAGTACGTACTTAACATGAAAAGTGTTTTAGTGTTACATGGCTGCATAAAAGAGACTTTTGATCCGCTTCTTTTTTGATAAGTGAGACTTTAGAACTGATATTCAACTGGAAGCAAAATTTTTATGAGAAATTTTTAGTATACTTTTAAAGTGTTCAACACAATATTCCCTCCTGTCAACTTACACGGTGGGGCAAGGGCAAACGTCAAACTTTTAAGAAATTCATCTTCAAAATTATTCAAAAGACCAGAAGGGGTATTCCGTATGTTGAAACTGAAGCGGATATTTAAAATTCTTAAATGTCTTTGTAATTGAAGGTCATTTGCTTTGAACAGCATTCGTTAAAAGTGGAATAACAAGCATAAATTTATACTGCTGGAATACTGCAGATATATCAATCAAACTTGATAAAACAAACAAAAAGATACACGTATTAAATCTATTTTAAAGCCATTACTCTGACGCATCTGAAAATATGCTTTGCATTTACACTTGCCCCAATATACGGGACAATGTTAACTTAGAAATTTGGTGTTGCCAACATTTTCAAATATTTGACTTTCAAAGAGAAAATAAAAAACGCGGAGAAATTAATTTGGGGTGCAGCTGATATTTTTTGCTTTAATAAATTTATTAGAAAAAAAGAAATTTGCACTGTATAAAATCGATAATTTTCATACCATGATAAGTGTTGTTTGGGAAAACTTCAAGCTATAAGGTCTCATGTCCACGAGTTTTTTTTTGTATTTGTATTTGTATTTATTTATTCTTGTAACTTAAGACAAAATCTTATTTATGTGTTACAATTAGGGTTTGTTTAGAATTTCATTTCAACTAACTAACTCATAAAGTTTCTGATGACTTTCATATCGACTCTTACTATTCTTATCCGATTGTTACTTTATTTATGCGAATCTTACTAGTGCAGCTTTCTTGAATTCTGATTTCGTTTTTAGGGATTTTAATTGGGTAGGAAGATTATTCCAGTTCGAGATGCCTCTAACGAGAAACGAGTTGTTGTAATAAACTGAAGAATGCGATGGGATAACAAAATTGATAGTTCTAGAGTTTCTCACAGGAACAAATAAACTTTTTATATAATGTGGGCCTCCGCTATAGAGTATTCTTTGGATTATAACGCAAGATCTATATTTGTAAAAATTATCGAAGGGACATCCGATCAGCGTTTTTTGAAGGTGGGAAACACTTGAGAACCTAGACAAGTTGTAAACGTAACGAACGCATGAATTTAATGCTACACGAAGTCTGTTCATGGTCCTAACAGAGCAGTTTGAATAAGCGAAATCTCCATAGATGAACAATGGATATACATAGCTTTTGAATAGTTTTAACTTAGTGTCAACGTCAAGGTGTCTTGTGCTGATGTTTAACCTTTTCAAAGAACCATAGATTTTGCCACATTGTCTATTGACCTGCCTGTCCCACGACAATTCATGGTCAAAAATAATACCAAGGTTTTCAGCATGGTTTGTGAAAGCAATTTCCGAATTTGCCAAATTTAGTGTTGGAGCTTCAGTATTCCTATTAGATCCGCTAAATAATAATGCTTTAGTTTTTGCTGGGTTAATAGGCAACAGATTTATACGCGACCATTCATCAATTCTTTGTAAATCATAATTTATTCTGTTGCTAACAACGTTTATTGGCAATGACTTTTCAGAACAGAAATAGATTTGTACATCATCAGCAAACATCTGAATACTACAGTATTTTAATACTGACGGTAAGTCATTGATAAAAATGGAAAAAAGAATCGGACCAAGAATAGATCCTTGAGGAACGCCTGATTCGATAGGTGTCAAACTCGATAAATTATCTTCTATAAAAACTGCCTGGGAACGTCCTTGGAGGTATGATTTTATCATCTTTGCAGCGGATCCAGAGAAAGAAAATTTGGATATCAATTTTTCAACCAGTTTTTTATGAGACACCCTATCGAAGGCTTTTGCAAAGTCTATGAGAAGAAGTGTGGCCTGTCCTTTTTTATCAAGGGTTAAGGCAATGTCATTATGAACTTTCATTAAGGTTGTTTCGGTACTATGATAAGCTCTAAACCCGGATTGGTTATTACTTAGCAAGTTATGTTGATTGATATAGTCCAAAATTTGGTTTTTTACTAACTTTTCAAATATTTTTGAAACAGAACTAAGTAAACTAATTGGTCTTAAATTAGTAATACTATGATTATTGGATTTTTTTGGAATTGGTATAACCTTAACTTCTTTCCACTGAAAGGGAAATTTAGATGAGTTGATAATAGTATTAAATAGATGAATTAAAACTGGGAGTATATAAGGAAGAACAATTTTAACAAGTTTAATTGGAATGTTATCAAGTCCAGTCGCATTGGATTGAATTGAAGCAACTGCATTAATAATTTCATATTCATGAACAGGTCTGAATTGAAAACCGTTTGATGAATGGGGTATAAAAATTTCTTGATCATTATCAGATGTAAAATTGGAACAAAAATAGTGATTTACATCTGCAGCAGAAAATTCTGTGACACGTGAGGACTTCTCTGTTTTTCCTAGTCCGAAATTTTTCAAATTATCCCAAAACTTTTTAACAGGTAAGTTCATATTAAGTTTATCTCTATCATGCCTTGTTTTAGCATTAGTTATCAATGTATTGACCTTATTGCGCAATCTTTTGAATATTGTTCTGTCATCAATCGATTTCGATCGTTTCCAGGTTTTATAAGCTAAATCTCTGTTAATAATAGCTATTTCTATATCACGATTGAACCATGTTTTTATACGATGCTTTTTGAACTTCTGTGGAAAATGGGTGTCAAGCAAAGACAGCAAAAACGAATTCAATATTTCCACAAGCATATCAGGATTATCTATACTAAGGAAGAAATTCCAGTTCATTTCATTGAGTGTACTAGAAAGTGCACCTCTATCGAAATTTAAAAAGTCTCGAAACCAGTATCCATCTGAGTCATTTTGTTTTGTAAAATTTAAAGACGAGAATATTAGGTCATGATTCGATATACCTGGTAGAGAAATCTGACTAAACCTGTAGATACTTTCAGTTGAATCCGTCAATAATAAGTCTAATAAAGAACTACCAGTGTTATGAAAGAAAGTGGGCTCATTATTGATGCATCTCATATTTAAGCTGTATAATGTATCTTTAAAAATATCGGTCCTTGAAGATTGTTTCAAAAGATTATAATTGAAATCTCCTATCAAAAATGAATTTTCATAATGCATCATAAATTGCTGATGGTGAATTAGGAGCAGCTCGGAACAGTCTTGCCCGGGGGGATTGTAGTAGACTCCAAAGCAAATCTTATTAGAGTTACAATTAAATTCAAGCAATATGAACTCCGTATTACCATTGCCATTCTCGGATTTTGATAGAACCCTATAATTAAAACCTTTTTTGACGTACACACTTACTCCACCACCATTTCGATTTCGATCATTGCGAACTAAGTTAAAACCATCCATAGAAATAACTGTATCTGGGATAGTCTCATTTAACCATGTTTCCGATAAGAAAAAAATATCTACTTTACTATTAATTAAAAAATCTTTAAGCTCATTAAACTTACTCATACTGCGGGCACAAATGCTTTGAACGTTAATATGAGCGATATTCAATTTATCATCGCAAAGAGCAGAATTAACAACAGCTTTTGGAATTAAATATCTCGTTGGGGCATCGTTCACTAAAATATCATCCATAGGATAGGAAAGGGGTAAAGGCTACGAAATAAAAATTCAAGTCAACTACACTAATTTGATAAGCATTATAAGTAACAATCGACGGCTCATACATCTTTCTTATTTTACAATAATTTCTTCTAATTTTGCATCCAACTACTCAACGGCAACGGAAACATATTGAATAAAAGCAATTAATGCGATCAAAGGTGTAGAATGAGAAGATCATTTCATCATTCAGGAAATAATCAATAAAAAAAATACATACGGTCGTCGTGAATCTTTCGGGGATAGGTACCACCGTGATGCAACAGTCTGACCTGCTGGCTGACCGTACCATCATCATCAAAGCGTCGTTGTGGCGTCGTTCTCTAGCTTGGGCACATACAGTAGCAGGTTCAGTTTCTTCTTCAGGAGGGTCATCGTGAAACCATCGGATCGATGCTTTGGCTCAGCATTTAATTCGTCATCAGGGAAGCGTCGGGTATATAGGAACAAACCAATAGATCGGGAAACCATCGGGTCGTTGCTTTGGTTCGGCATTTCGTTCGTCGAGTAGCGTCGGGTACCTAGATAGAAGCGTCTTCCAAAGCAGTCTTCGTACTCTCGGCTCAGGAGCGCCTCAGCCGTCTCTCAGTGATGTCACTAGGTAAGCGTCGATGATAGTGTCTCGAACCAATAGATGGGACGAGGCAGTTTTCGTTCGCTCGTCTCAGGGGCGTCTCAGTCAACGATATGATCTGATAGCGATGATAGCGCAAAACCAATAGCGTAGATGATGATGGTAATCGTTTAGTTTTTGCGTTCTCTTGATGATTTTCAGGTTCGAAATTGTGAATGAGAGCACAGTAGCACACATTAGCAGCTTAACTTGGGGGCCGGGGGCGATGGTATTGGTAGCAATAGAATCGGTGACCAACTTCAGGTCAAAATCTTGAACAGACAACAGCAGCAACCGAATGAGAACCAACATCAGGGCATCATCTTGGAGGCACCATCAGCAGCAACGGAATCGGTGACCAACATCAGCATCAGCAGGGCAACAGCAACAGCAAGGTGGGCAGTAAAAACTGCATGACTTTCAGGAGGGGAATGGATACACGGATAGCTTAGGATAGGAGTCAGAGGATGTAGTGGGTAGGAAAATGATTTTACTAGGAAAGGTATTTTTGGCGTATGGTTTGTTTTTTTTTTTTACTTTCAGGAGCGGTAATAGGAGTCAAAGGAATGAAGGAAAGGAATCAAAGGATGGTGGGAAGGATTAGAAAAGCTATTTAGGAAGGGTTTGTTTCGATGATAGTTTTGAGTTGAATTTGGCTTTCAACAGCAATCAATTCCGAGCGATTTTGAATTTTAATGTGAACAACACCATCTCTTGTGTTCACTTTTTCTATGATTCGACCTTCTTTTTTCATTTTAAGAGCCGCATTGCGTAGATTCCGCGCTTCAAGAGTAAGGTTTTCGTTGAAATAAATACGGTTATTCGATTCGAAACCAATATGACGGAGAGTTAGTGCTCTGGAGCCAATATATTTTTGATAGAATTTCACTTTAGAACTCTTGAGGGCGAACTCACAAAGAATGGGTGGTGATGATCCAGGAATTATCGGAAATCTAGCAAGACGGCTTAGCTCGGCAATGGGACATGAATCGAAACCAAGAGCGGCGGCTAATTTTCGAAATGTTTCACCGAGATCCTCTTGATGCACGTAGGGGATTCCAGATATAACAATTTCTCGATTCCGATTCAGGCGATTGGTGTTTTCTTGAGCATGTTGAACCTCCGACTTGACATTTCTAATATCAGCTGCCAAGGTGTTGATTTGGATAGAGCAGTCATCTTTCATTGCAGTCAACTTACTTTCAATATCGTCGATTCGTTTTCCGAGTTGCGAGTGGAAGGAATCGATTTTCGCCTCGATTTTAGCCCATAAATCGTTCAAGCTCACAACATCTTCGGTACCAGCAACATCCAGATCTTCCCGCGAGCGTTTTTTAGCTTGCGAGTCATTTTCGGCAGCAAGTGATTGTTGTGATGTGGACCTTGTTGTTTTGGCAGACATCTGGCTCGTGGTTTTCGACATCAGGTTGACGTTTGTCGATCGCACTACGATAAGTGAATGTTTTTGAAGGGAGCACACAATATGGCACGATAAGTAACAATAGCGGATTCTTAGATAATTGCGAATCTATTTCCACTTAAAATGTGCTTTCAACGAATAGAACTCGATACGGATCTTCACTTGGAACTATTCACGAGTTGATTTAACTGTTAGGGCTAAATAAATAGTTGTGAAAACTGGTAAAACGCCGTTGAATTAGATGGAGCACTTCGGTATTTACCAGACACTACTCATCCCTTCAGAAAGTTTGGCATATGGCGAAAAAAATTTTTAACATAATTTTTGCGCAAAAAGGATAGATATTCAAACTGCTTCGAAGGGTGAAGATGGGGAAAAAGCTGTTTGAAAATGTTTATTTAACTCCAAAAAATACATCATCTAAAGCTAATCAGGGGCTGGAAGTGCTCATAATACAGAATTTTAGGAATATACTCAAAAACTGTCCCGATGTCCATTAAAGAACAATGTGCAATAAATTCCAATATGCGAATCTTTTTCTTTCAATTAGAAATTTATGTTAACTCGAGCCAGGTAAATCAGTCTACCTTCTTTAAGCAGTGGGGGACGAAATTGGAGAAGATGGGGGAGCTCCCATGTAAGATTAAGATAAAGAGCTTTTTAAAAAAAGGGACCATATTTTAAAAGAGGGTTTTTTGCGTACAGATATTTGGCATAACTCAAAAATAGATGTGACAAATGATTTTATGGAAGTTCGTAACTTCCCACTTCGGGAAAAAGGTGGAAAATCCATAAATTTTGACATTATTTAAGTCATTATGAAGCTTTAAAAACAGAGTACAAATTTCAGATCTTGAAAAACAAGTTTAGAGATCAAGCTTCGGTAAATAATATATACCATCTTTGAATTGCAATTCAGAACTCCAGCTGCAGCTCTCATTTCAAAGTTGTTGGTTCTAAACCATGATGTGATTTGATTTTTAAAAAATGCTTACAAAAATCTAAATTTGAATAAATTTTTACATATTACATTTATTTTTGCAAGGTGTAGCAATGCACACCGGGTCAGCTAGTATTAGCATAAATCAGAAGCAATTCTTTTTAAATAGGAACTGCAGCTAGAGTTTCGAATTGTAATTTAAAAATGATTTCATCTTATTGTCTTTAAATTGGTTTTTCAAGTATTTTTAAGTTTCTAGAGTTATTTTATTATGCCAAAATGTATGTTTGATTGGTATGGAATCTCTCCCTCTGGGGTAGGGCTCTCAAAATTCCATCAAAACATTGATAGTATCCAAATAACGCCACTTTCCAGATTTGGCTTCATTTGTTTGATAAATTTATATTGAGTTATGCCCAATAAAATATTTAAAAAAAATTGGCTCCTTTCCGACTTTGCCCTGGAAAAAGGGAGGGTCTCAAATTATTCGTACGCAAACAACTTCTCCTATAAAAGATGGTCTTTTTTGATTGATAAGTGTTCGATTTATACCAAAAACACGTAGTAAGGGAGCTTCACCTCTCCCTTTCGCCTTCTCATCGCCCTCTACTTGAAGGAGGTTGGTGTTTCTAATAATCATACCAATTTTTTCGTACCCAAATGCCCTCTCATATCAAATGTGGTTCCATTGGTTGATAAATTCTTAAGCATGCAACGGGAGGCAGTTGGGGCATGAGGTTCGACTTCATTGAGTGCCTCGATTAAAGAGCATTCTCGTGAGTTCCAGTTACTGATGAGAGTATGGAAGTAATATCCCTGAGTGGCTAAGGGTTTGAAGCTAGAGAATGCTCTTGGAAGTAGCATCCTAAAAATATATTTTAGGGGTGCACAAGCGATACAAAAAAACTATATGGAAACTTCTCCTTTTCTTATAACAATGATCGAAACATATCCCGTACCCAAATACCTTCCCATGCCAAATTTGAATCCATTCGCTTAATTATTTCTCAAGATATGCCAACGGAATTGTATAAGGAACCCTTCCTATGTACTCACTGAAAGAAGAGAGTGGTGTATCAAAGAATAATAGAACCATTTCTCGTGCCCTTATTCTTTTCCATGTTCGAGTTGTGCAGAATGTGTATGGAAGCCTTCCTTCTCCTTTAAATATTGGTCTCCAATGGAAGAATGGAGGGGTTTCAAATAATCTTTTCCCTTTTTCTCGTATCTTATGATCTCCCATGTCAAATTTGGTTCCATTTGCTTGATTTAGTCTCAAGTTATCAAAAAATGGTTAAGGAGCTCCTTCCCCCTTCCTCTCTCCACTGTGGAAGGAGGGAATGGTACCAAATTCCAGTAGCAATAGAAACCTTTTTTGTTTCCATTGTTTCCATTGTTTCCATTTAATCGATTTTTTCTTGAGAAATGCAATAAAAATTGTTGTCTTATCCCTCCCTTCCTATCATCCCAATGGAAAATGGGAGGTGTCCAAATAATCATAGAAATATTTCTCGTATTCAAATACTCTTGCATACCGAAATCGGTTCCATGTTTGAATAGCTTTATATTTTTCAGGATTTCTCTTGTTGATTTTGTTCGGCGATGTTTTGAAAAAAAAAAATCCGCTAGTTTTACGTTTCAGTCTACTTTTATTCCATCATCCTCTGAAACTATATGTTATAGAATTAAATGTAGAAAGAAAAAAAAATAAATCAAAATTTTAAAAGAATAATTAAAGTAATTATAAAAAAATACAAAGTTTTCGATTTTGTAAGAAAAAATTAAAGGAGCCCTCTTTCTTCTTCCTGTCTACCTACTGAAAGGAGAAAAGGATATCAAAGATTCAGTGAAACATTTATCGTACCGTGCCAATTTGGTCGATTTGATTTACAGTTATACAAAAAATTGTATAAAAGCCCCCTCCCCTATTATATTTCTCCATTAAAAGGGGGTCTCAAATAATCATCAAAACATTTTTCGTAATCAAATACCATCCCATGCCAAATTCGGTTCCATTTGCTTGATAAGCTTTTGAATTTACAAAAAAATGAAGAGAGTCCCCATCCTTCTCTTCCTACCTCTCTCTGGGTAAGAAATATATTTCTTACCCAAATACCCTCCAATGCCAAATTTGGTACGATTTGCTCGAGTTCTGCAAACATTTGTCTTATGTTTGGGAACCCCCCTCACCCCTTCCTATGAGCGGGAGGGGTCTCAAACCATAATAAAAACATTCCCCGGCCATCACAGACCCGAATGATCCGGGTGGTTAAAAGGTCTCTAATAAATTATAATAATAATAATTCCCCGGCCATCAACACTCCCACCTGCCAAGTTTCATGTTATCTATGAGAACCATTTGCTTCAAAACTGTGTCTCTCAATTGCCTAAAAAAGCAAACGCGATCCATCGTAGTTGTACTAATAGTTTTTTCCATGCCAATTGTCTAAGCTACACGAAATGCAACTACGTTGGATATCGTTACGCCAATATTTGACGGTCGCCATATAATGGAAAAATTTTAATGGATATAGCTCCACAATTGCGGTTTAAAATTTCACAGAAAACTTTCAAACACTTCACCTTCTAACAAATTATGATTAGCAGTTGTTTGGTAAACGATTCGAATTCAACCTTATAGTGTTTGGTGGGGTCGTACCCCTTCATGAAAACTTATAGTGTTTGGGCTATGGAAGCGTTGTGAAACCCCTTTTTAAATGGGTTTGACCTATTTCAATAGTCAATCCTTGAATTAAAAAAGCCAAAGCAGCTAGAGAAAAAAAATTGGATACGGCTCTCTTAATTATCAAAATCTGATTCTAAATTCTAAGCACCAGGCAGAAATCACTGAACAATTTTTTTATTGTGTTTCAAGAATTTAAAAATGGAAAAATGTTCAAATCATCGAACATAACACTCGCACTCTAAATCTGCTTTATTTAAATATTGCAGTAAATTGATCCAAACGTCACACTTGTTTTAAATGTGACCCTGTCATTGTTGTGCCCTCATTTTTCCGTTCTGCAGTAAGCGATCTTCCGCCTACCCCACAACTTTAAAATCCCCACATTTTCCAATTCATTCATGATTTCATGTTGACTGATTTTCCCACAGTCGTTCCCCTTGATGACACAAACCAGCAGCCAGCAAGTTGAATAAGTTGAAAGTTAAAACAATCGAAATTGTCTCGCAACTTTTGAGTTAGTTGTTGTTTTTTCTTTCTTTAATTTTTAAACCGACTGTCAGCCAGCCGGTTCGTTTGACCGCAAAACTCCCACACTTTCCCCCTACTCGCTCGTTTGTTCATTCATTATTGTACGTTGCACTGCAGTTGGTATGCGTAAATCGGGGCACGTAAGTCTCTTTTTGAAAAAAAAAGGAAACACGAGATTCGCTTTAGAAAAATGACTTCTTTCGTTTCGTTTCGTTTCTCGCGGTTTTCGGTTTCGATTTGTTGAATCGAAAAGTCGGTTCTGGTTTGTGCGTCATACGCAATCTAGACGATATATCGCCGTGGAGTCGAGTTATTGGTGTTGTTGCTGGAGCTGTTCTACTATACACCCTACGTATCTCTATAGCATTCGATACGGTTGGCGACGTTTTTCTTCAACTCCCCCCGGTTTGGTTTGGTTTGGTTTCTTCAATGGAAGAGGAAACGAAAGTTTTATTTCGCTCAGCTCAACCCGCAGCACTAAATTCCGTTGAGTGGTTTTGCCTTAGTTAGTTGCGCTGTAGTAGTGGGTAGTAGGTATCTATATGTAGCGTAGACGGGCGGCGGAAATAAATTTCATTCATAAAACTCGATCGAATTTGATCGTCGTAAATTTGGTTCACATGAAAGTCATTCACAAAAAACGAGAAACAGTAGCAGCAGGGGTACGTCATCACGAAATAAAATGCTGACTTTGAAGATTTTTTTTCTTTTGTGTGGAATAAGATTTTCGCATTTATTTATTCATTCATTTATACGTCCGTCGTTGTTCTGGGACACACAATTATGTTTTAATTATTCCCTTAGTAATCTTATCAGATAAAAAAAATCTATCTTTCCTGTTTCTTGAATGAAAATACATGAAATGAATAAGAATTCCTGAGTTTGAAATCAAAATTGAATTTCCTTTTCCTTTTTTCTCGGTATTTGGGTCTGAATTCCCGGGTTTCCCGGTACGATTCTCAATTTCTCGTTTTCTTCCGTCGCCACCCTGTATCGAATTTGGATTTCTGGGGTCGCAAATCCCGGAGTCTGAAAAGTGTATTTTCTGATCGAAATCTTGTGATTTTTTTTCATGCTGAAATTATCAACGATTTTAGACAGGTTGGGGTAGTACGATGAAAATAAAATAAAAATTCAAATTTTGTAGAAGTGTTCAAGTGCATAAGTTCAACCAAATTTTACACTCTTTTTATTTTTATCGTACCTAACCAACTTGTCTCAATTCTTTGAGAATTTCAGCCCTCTTCCAAGAAATAGACTAATTTCAAAGAGAACAATTTTATAAAATTTGATTTTCCTAATCTTAAAAAAAAATCAGAACATTCCGATCAGAAAGTACACTTTTCAGACCCCGAGATTTTCGACCCCAGAAATCCAAATTCGATACAGAGCGGCCACGCAATCGGGAAATGGGAAGATTGAGAATCGTACCGGGAAAACCTGGAATTCGGACCCAAATACCGGTAAAAAGCAAAAGGAAATCAAAATTCAATTTTGGTTCCAAGCTCAGAGACTCTAACAAAAATTCTGAATTATTATTTAAATTTCCTAGTTGGAATTCAACATTTACAACAAATTCTGGCTAGAAAATCATAAGTTTTGAAATAAAAAAACCACTGCGATCTATCTTCAATTGCATCTAAATTGAAAAGCAAAATTTTTCAATTCAGAACTCTTTGTTTGCGAACTAAAAAAATTTAATTATTAGTGTTTCATTCAAGAGTTAAAAACAAGCCACAAATTAAAAACAAAATGTACAAATCGTCTCTACGCACAGAACGGTATCTTTTTTGTAGCCTCATAACAAAAAAAACGACATCTCTGGAAATTTGCGGTGTAACTTCTATTTAACGCACTGTTTGATTCTATACTTTTTTTTGCTTTCAAAATTACCTTTTTGTAATTATATTTTATCCAGAAAGCTTTGAATTACACTTTTTAAAACATGAATATATTGCGACTCCTTTTAAAATTCATAAAGATATATTGAATAAATTCATAAAGATAAAAAAAAAATGAATACATAAACTGATTTCTAATCTGATCCGTGGTCAAAATTTGAAGAAAACCTAATAATTTCCAGTGAAAATTCACTCGAAATAACCTTAGGAATTTTTATCAACAATGTAAAGAATTTCCAATAGCATTGTAGTACGGGTGTGTTTATGCAGATTGGAGACAAAATGCTATAAATCCTTTTAAAATGTTACCATCATTCAACATGCAGTCTTCCTCATTTACAATATATTTGTGTTTCTAGTGAACTATTTAAATGCCAAAATTTCAAGAGTTGGTCTTAACTTATTTGAGGGTACTGAATATGAAATTTGTTTATTTTTCCACCAGCTTAATTATTGATTTTCATCGGCTTATTTTTGTAAAAAGGTAAAAATCCATTTGAAAATGTTTGTCGAAATATTTTTAGGATACTCAAACCTAAGGTGATCAACGATCAACTTTTTCGTTGACCGCGAGTAGTTTATTTATCACAGTCTGGCAACATATGAGAATCATCAGGATATTTTGACATAAGTTTTAATCAAAATGATTCATAAATATTTTTTTAATTATAAGTCAAAACCAGTCGCAGTCTTGAACAAAGTTGTTAATGGAACTAAAATCTTTGATATTGAAAACTCATAAATGGCAAGGCAAAATCTTAATCATATTTTTACCAAAGTCCAATATGAAATGCCAAATTGCTATATAACCAAATCTAGAAGTTTTGGACAGAGTCTAGGACGGGATGAATCATCCAACCGGATGAAAATCCCAAAAAAAAAAATGGACAGAGTCTGACAAAAGATTCGGATTTAGAACGGCAAGTCTTTCAAAAAATAAAAAAAAGGCTTTCCCTTGCTACAGTTCTGCTAATTTATATAAGTTACTAGATTACTAGATTCGAAAACAAGAACATATAATCTTTATAATACTTTATTTGTATTTTATAACTTAGCTCCCATAGTTTCAGAAAATGTTATGTGGTAGGTAATTTTGAATGTCGCTTTAATTTTAACATAAGCCTGTCCGATTTATTTCAGCACGTATGCGGGCCGGATAATCCGGGCTATTTCATCTAAAAATCTGGCAAAATTCGGGCATTTGATTTCAAAATCAAGACTATTTGAAAAACATTTTTTTTTCATCGAAGATCATCAGATTATTTTTATTTTTTTTTATAAAAATAGCTCACAAAATTTCGTTTTGGAGGGATGAATAAAAACTGAAATTTCAACCCAATTTGTTTTTTTTTGTTTGATTTGGCAAATAAAGTTTTTCCAATGAAATCCAGGCAACCGGGCTGGACCGGAACTTTCGTAGTAAATATCCGAGCAAACTCGGATAAAACCGGGAAATCTGGCACCCTTCTTTTAACACCTTTGTTTAACAGTGGACAAATACACTATTAAACTTTGTTTTTGCATAAATCCTTAAAATAAGTCTAAGTTCAGGAAGCGTAGCTTAGCTTGATTTTGCAGAAACTTTTGAAACTTGGCATCCCAAAAAAAACAAGTTGTTTCCAAACAATTTCATCACTTCATCGTCAACCCGAACTGTTATTCTTTCATGAATTATTTCCTAGGTACGACACTCAAATTAAAGATTTTTGTTAAAGGAGATTCAATATTATTTTGAACAATTAACTGTAACCTTTTTTCACTGATAGCAAATCCACATTTTACTGCATTACAAAATTTTAAGAAATGCTATTCATCGTTTTGTTCAAAACTTTTTGGCTACTGAAAAAGAATTTTTAATATATATTTTTAAAATGTCCACTATAATTGGCATGTTGTTTTTTGGTGAGCTGATTATTCGTTAAATTTGAAATTTACAGGTGTTAAATGTACAGCTTTACCCTGAATCACTGATTGAAGAAATTGATCTCTGATTTCTTAAATTATATATCTTTTTTTAGGGATTTTTAACGGCTATCAGTCTCGGATTTTTAAGTAAAAACGACTGTTTTTTACTCCAACGTTTCGATGCTTATTGGATCTTCATCAGGGGCGATAAAGTGTCGTTTTCTTGTTAAGAATCAAACTTAACAAGAAAACGACACTTTATCGCCCCTGATGAAGATCCAATAAGGATCGAAACGTTGGAGTAAAAAACAGTCGTTTTTACTTAAAAATCCGAGACTGATAGTCGTTAAAAATCCCTAAAAAATCAACCAAAACAGTCGTTCCATTCATAAATAAAATCATATATCAAAATTTCATCTTGAACTTCAAATTCATGGGTTTTGAATTTAGAGTTGAATGAAAAAGCATTTGCAAAATTTGGGATTTAAAATTTAACTACGCTTCGAAATTAAACAATGCTTGGTTCTTATCCTTATTAGTTAACGAAACTTTAAATTAAAAAATCATAGTTTTGAATTCCTTTTGCATTTATTTTTTCTAGTATTCATTTTACACTAGAAATTTCTCAGTTTACATTTCATAAAAAAATATAGTGGGATAATCTAAATTGAAAAGATACAAATTTATTAATTTTTTAAATCCTTAAGTCGGATTTGCTGTTAAATGCTTCTCAAAACTCTCATTTCTAGACTATGGAATACTTTTTACTTTTGATACAGGATAGTGATTTTAAAATTTGGCAATGAGAACTTTGAAATGATGTAAAAACAATGTTTAACTAATGGTTTAAGAAAAATTCTTTAACAGAGAATCAAAAGATTATATTTGATTTTTCAAATTATTGTTTTTTTTTCAATTTTAAAAAAATCTTTATTGTTTTGAAACTCGTCGGATCATCGATTTTAAAATGGTAGAATCAACTGGGGTTATTATGAGCAGCTACTGGTCTAATGCCTTGTTCATAATTACCTCGCATTATTCATATTCACCCCAGAGAATATGGCGTAATAATGTACACTGTTACGAATTTACGTGATAACTTTTAGTTTTGGCACTATTTATAGAGAAAAGCAACATCTCAACGTTGCGTCTGTACAGGATTTTAAAATTTACCATTGATTAGT